>NC_079333.1:10080498-10382284 GCF_029582105.1 Oenanthe melanoleuca
ATAACCAAGAAGAGAGACCTGCCTCTAAGGCTTCTTTATGAACTCCTAGACATTTTAAACTGGTGAAAACAGAAGCAAACTTGAGATCTAGAATGAAATGATGAACCTCTGATGAACATGAAAAATTCAATCAGCTAAAGAATCACATCCCTTTCACTTGGTCTCCTTCAGGGCATATAAGTCCTGAGAGTCTGTTTTTCTACCTAATTTTGGAGAGCATCCATCTTGAAAAACTTGTTACTCTGAAAAGAGCACATTTTCAGAATGAGACAAGAGTTTTAATTAAAAGTAAAACCAAACTTTGGTGTTCCACTGATTAGGAAAGCAGCCTAACAATTAAGCTACTGACATAAGGACTATGTTACAGTGACGTTACTCTGAAAGCATTTTAACATAGTTTTAAACCAAAACATTTAAAAATTATTTAAAATAAATATCTTATAATTTTTTTAATAAGAGACTTCTTTCATCTGACATGTTCCAGAAATGTTCAGACTTTCCAGACTGGATGGGTATTCAGATATGAAGCTGTGTAGTTTCTGACTTAGTTTTGGGGAAACAGACTGGGTCAGTTCTAAGCCTGCCACATGACATTTAACTTATTAACTGACAAGGACTTAAAAGAAACTTAAAAGAAAGCTTCTCTGGAAGATTACACAGCTCCAAACATTTTGTCTCAACATCTGAGCAGGTTTTTTTGGATCATAAGTTTTACTTCAGATGTCAGATCTCCAGATCATATTTCTATCCTTGTTCTCCTCTGACAATGAACAGATTAATGCAGAGTCGCTTCTTCTAACGTACAAAGAGTAATATTTCAGAACATTTCCTCATACCTCCTTAAGTCAGTAGTAAATATATTCCTTACTTATTCCTGAAAACCTGGATTACAAAATCCCCTTCTGCTGCAGTGACAAAACATGTGGTAATGACAGCCTCAGGCTTCCCCATGTCAAAGTTAGGCTACAAACATCTTGAAAACCTTTCTTGCATTTTCATGGCATGAGACTTTAAGCAAAAAGACTAATATAATCTGCTGCTATATCAAACTAACATATTATATATTCAGGTCACATTAATAATTAATTTCTTACATATGGTATAAAATATACATTTTTACATCTATTATTTTTCTTGAGAATAACATGTGAACTGTATTTCGTATATAGCTTTATTTATGTTTGTGGTAAACTACGTATAAACACATGTTTATGCACTCAGAATGGATGTTTTTAATAAAAGTTAGTCACAGTCAGGATTCTTAACTCATTGTTTTCTACAATCTCACCATTAGAAGTCTTTTAGGAAAAGAGGAATCAAATACCTTAATAATCTGTTGTTTTATTTTTTTAATATCTCCTGTGCTGAAACATTCATAACAGAAACTTAAGTTGGAGGGCAAAGGAAAACAGACTTGTTTAGAAATCTTAAATGGGAAAAGTAAACAAAGTGAAAATCATTTGGTAGAAGTCCACCAAACAGAATTATAATCTTTGGAGGAGTTTTATCAGTGTCTTGGGTGCAACATAGTTTAGCAAGTTTTCATATTTGTTTCCAAAATGGATGTGTACAGTCCTCACCTCATGCAATATTTTCCTACAAGCAGAAAGCCTGAATTGCTGCTTACGTTAATGTGCACCAGGTCATGCCTGCTTTCAACAATTCATATTAAATCCACGTTATCTCTGCATATACTTGTGATAAGCTTGTAAACCTGTAAACAACATTCATCAGTATATTCACAGCTGAAATTAATTTTGCATCTTTTCCACTAACCCTCTCATTCAGGGGTCTTGTAGAAATAATTTCCTGATAACGTCAAAATGTCACTCATATTTCCCAAATTTTAATGTCAGGCATAGTCAGTCACCTCACTTCCTGAAAATATCACAAAATACATTTTTAAAGCAAACAGGATCAAACATTTATAAATCTAACAAGAATATGATGAAAAATAACACTAGGACAGAAAAATTACCAGCTTTAGCAACTGAGGTACCATGAATATTTCTGCTTCCATTCCTGTTCACAACACAAACAGACCTCTGAACTGAAGCCTATGAAATACTAACATAAGAACAGAACCTTCTGAAGCATTTCCTACTTAGGGATCACAAGCAATTTTTCTTTTAAACATTTGTTTCTAAATCTCTATCTGAGAATGAACACGGTATGATAGCATAGCATGTCTGCCATTCCCAATATGCTCTAAACTAGTCAAATGCATCAAATATAACTGTAAATGTGTGATACATAAAAGATTTCCCATTACAAATGGTTTCATTTCTATTTTAAAATAGAACTACTGTAAATATGAAGAACAGGCTTGTCGAGCACAAGTCCAGCTGAAAGACAGCACTATATTTTCATAACCATGACATTCTGAGTGGGAGCCAGGAATTTTTTTTTTCATATATTTTTATTTTTTATTTTTTCATAATTTATTTTGTTTTATTTTACAGTTAAGAAATTTGGCCCTAGTACTAGTACAGAAACTTCCATATGGGAGCCAGGCACTTTGCTTGATTGAGACAATTCTTGTTCTATTTCCTGCAGATGAGACTGATAAAAGACAGTGGTAACATTAGAAAATATACATCATCACAAGTATGTTTTTCTTGAAGTCAATAACACCTCAGCCTACAGCTCACTATGCACAGGTAAACAGTCTAAAACACAATGCACAAGACAGTGGAATACTGCAGTACCTTTTTTGCCTTATCTCTATAGTCATTAAGCTAAGTGTCTTGGAAAGAAAAACTATGAAGTGTATTAATTACCAATAGGTTTCTTCCCACAATGCTTATGCACTTCAGTCTCCTCACATGTTAATCTCTTCAGGATAATAATTTTTAAAAAGCTATTTTCTAGACAACAATACAAAAATAAAAAATAAAAACAAAGCACCATTAAGTAAATGGGTTTTTACCTAATGGCAGTTGACTCCAGTCATTAGGTAAACTATATTAATGCACATCACTCCTTATGTCAATAATTTAATATTCCCCAAAATAATTTACACAAACACAGATAAGGATTTAAGAAAATAGAAAGAGGAATTAATCTAATGCTCTCTGAGTCAATAAAGGAGTCCTGTGAAGGTAGTTCCAGTTTTTACTCACAAAACACAGGGGAGATGGCCTGGGGTAGTCGTGCATGGATTTCCAGAGGGAGAAGGGAGCATTAGGTTTCCATAATTGGAATCACCAAGTGCCACAAATCATAGTGACAACTGCCAAATTTATGAATTGAACCTGGAATTAAGTCTCCCAAATTTGTATCTTGCTGCCATTAAGTATAAAATTTAGACTCCTAAGTACTGATGATATGTGCCATTAGATATCATGTTTAGATTAATCAATGGTAATGACCTACATGGAATAATTAATACCAGTAAAAAAATCAGGCTGTAAACCTTTCCATTCTGTCTACAAAAAGTCTCAGGATAAATGAAGGTTGATTCTGTGCTCTCTGTTTTCTGATGCACAGCATGGCATGACAATGGCTTTTACTTTGTCTTTAAAAGTTCACTCCGAGACAAAAAGAGAGGGTGGAATGATCCTGCAGCTGTAATTTGCCATGGTTACTAAGCTAAAGAGAGAGCTGTACTACAATATATTTGCAAAACCATGATATAGTTCTCAAGAGAACAGTGAACAGAAATGCCACGATGGTAGCTAGTGCAGGACTGGGTAATCTCCTGGAAAAGCTCATGTGTACCCTTCCCTGGCTGGATGGTTGAGCACAGTGAGGGTGAATGGAGCTGCATCCACCTGGGATGAACCAGCCGTGGTGTTCCCCAGGGCTCAGTTTTGGGAACATGCTGATTAATGGCTTTAGCAACAGTTCAGTGCTCACTCAGTCATTTTGCAGAGGACACCAGTTTGGGTGGCAGTGTTGATCAGCTGGAAGGCAGGAGGCCCTACAGAGGGATCTGCACAGGCTGGATCCATGGGCTTGGGGTGCTGGAGCATGCCAGAGAAGGGAACAGAGCTGGGGAAGGGTCTGGAGCACAAGTCTGATGAGGAGCAGCTGAGGGAGCTGGGGGTGTTTGATCTGGAGAAAAGGAGGCTCAGGGGAGACCTTACTGCTCTCTGAAACTCCCTGAAAGTAGAGTCTGGTGGGGATTGGGCTCTTCTCCTAGGTGCAACCAGAAGGCCACTTTTCATCCCTTAATTTTATGTCATTGCATCATTTGTAAGTATAAAATAGAGAATTAGGGTATTATTGCTCAAGCGTGATCAAAATGTCTGTTTATTCTTATTCTTTCTTTAAAACAACTTTCTTTTCTTTATTTCCACCCTTAGGCAAGTTCCAAATAATGCATGTCTTGGTAACCTCTCGGGTTCTCCATCCAGTAATCAAAGTTTTGGATTTTAGAGTGCTATGCAGAGTGCAACACCCAGCTTTTAACACAAAAGGGAATGGCACCATATTGATCATAAAAGATGGTTCTTTCACTCCTTTTTACTGGTGGAAAAAAACCCCACAACATTAAATTTTCTTCTGACCTACTTTTGACTTTCCCTGTGAAACTTGTAAATTAAAGAAGTCTTAATTTCTCTGATGCAAAACAGACATTGTGATGTTTGAATCAGAGGGACTGGAAGAATAAATACAGGTGTGTATTAAAATTCAGAGAAACGTCCTTGTCTGGGAGCCTACATCTTCCACTCTCTTAGTGCTACATC
Organism: Oenanthe melanoleuca; assembly: GCF_029582105.1. Lineage (NCBI taxonomy): Eukaryota > Metazoa > Chordata > Aves > Passeriformes > Muscicapidae > Oenanthe > Oenanthe melanoleuca. The sequence goes on from NC_079333.1 coordinate 10,085,190, forward strand.
TTGCACTCAGCTCTGAATGTCAGATTTTCCACAGCACAATGACACTTCAAAGCAGCACTTGTCTTTGCTCAAGTAATGTGATGGCAGAATTAAAGGGATGATCCACAATCTGGTGTAAACTAGAGCTCATTAAAAATAAGAACATTCTCCATAAATTTAAGGTGAAAAGATATCTTTTATCAGGCTTTAAAATTTGCATTAGCTGTGCAGGAAGGCAGCATCTGAGCTGTTAAGCAAGATGGCAGCTGTTTGGACATGCATGATAACATTCTCTGACCTTGCTTCTACGAACACATGTGGGACCATGTGTATGGCTGTGCCTCAATCTCCTGGCAATATTGAGAAAATAGCCCCACAAAAACTGGTAATAATCACGAGAGGTGGTGGTAGAGAACTTAAAATTGCTTCCAAGGTGATTGCCTCTAAGAGAAATGATTAAAGAAACCACAAAGGAAAAAGAAAACCTTGTAATTCTGAGCAAGGCACAGCACCTGTGGTTCAAGATGAAGTTATTGAAGCAATACTCTGAAATACTCCAGCTGCTGCTGTCTTTAAATAAGTGAGCAAACAAAAAATTAATGATATTATATTAAAATTCAAAGATTTCAAGGGACAAAAGAATAAGGAATCTTGCTAAAACTAAATTGAACAGAGCTAATCAGACAAGATCCTTGTAAAGAGCATGAAGTCTATCTGAAAATGGTACATTATGGGTTCAAGATGCTCTAGTTATTAACCCCTAAAATCAGTCTATGGAAACCCACCACAAAAAATCAAACCCAAAATTCTAACCCAAAGAAAAACCTATAATAACCAAACACAGTGCCTAGTAAGGGTAAGATACTTCTGAATTAAGAGCTTAGAAATCAAAATCAAGGAAAACAAAGAATGAATAGTATGGGGCAAGTTAGATTTCAAATGAAAGGCAGACCAAAAATGTCTTGAGAAATAATTTGCTAAGCTCATAAAAATGCCTATAAAAGCCACTTCTAATACATTTGGAGCAGTTAGCTGAGAAGAACCTGTAAGGTTAAGAGATGGCAGAAAAAAAAATTAAATAACCTCTTCACCACAGAAAAAAACAGGTATATTTTCACAATTTCATCTTTCTTAATACAAGAAAATTTGAATAAACAGTCTCAAACAGAAGTGACGATAAAAGTGGCTTTAGATAAAATAGAAAACAAAATAACTACTTGTATGGGCTCACTTGGGTATCCCTGGGGATTGAGACTCCCCATCTATCTCCTGGTCACCTGCAGTGTTGTGCCCCTCTTCCACTGCCCTGTGCTTATTCCCTGTGCCAGAGTCAATGAGAATGGGGAGCAGCAGCAGATCTGGAGCAGGATTTAGCAATGCCTGAACACTGTACATGTCCTAACTTCCATATCAGGGACATCAATAAAAACATTGGAAAAGATTACACTTACTGGATGAAAAGATAAACTTAATACATGAGGGACCATAATAACCACCAGCTTTTATGGAAGGAAATAAATCTTTAAACATATACTGGAATTCTTTGGGGAAAGTAACTGTGAATAGATGAGTGTGATGAGGGCAATATAGAGCACATGGATTTCCACATCACTTTTGACAAAATCTCTCATTAAAAACTCCTCTAGAAAAAAGCTACAAAAGAGATAAGAGGTGTGACCAGATCATGAACTAATAGAGGTTTAAGAGCAAGAAATAAAATAGCCAGTATTTACTGAGGGTAAGTTCAGTACCTAAGAGCCCTGTAGAGCTGTTATGTAAAGGCATCTTAATGTTCAGTATGTTCATAAATCTGTAAAGAATAGTAGATATGGAGATGAAAAACTGGTTCTTATTAATGGTGGATTGAAACTGAACTATCAAAAGTCACAAAATGTTCTCATGATACTGGATGCCCAGGTAATATATTTGCAAATGAAATAGAATTGTGCAGAGAAACACCAAGTTTCCACCTCCCAAAAAGAAGTTTTGAAGATACTGTGGTTATTTGGCCAGATTTATCAATTTAATGTTCAGCTGCAGTCTGAAGGAGAGTTAATATCAGAAGAATAGAATACAAATAAAGAACAAATACAAAGTTCATACCAATGGATAAATCTCTTAAACATATGACTTTTGAATACTGCATGTTCCTCTGGTAGCTAAATTAAGAAAAAAAAAAAGATACAGAACTAATACAAGAAATAGAAAAAAAAGGCTAAATGAAAAGATAAAAAAGTTACAAAGTTTAAATCTTTTAACTTTTTGGAAAGAAATAACTCTGGGGAAAAACATATCTGGTTCTACTGGCATAATTTCAAAGAAAATGATAAAATTTCTATGGTGAGTAAATATGAAAGACTTTGTCTTCCTCAGAATACAAAAACTAGAGGCATCAAGTTATCACAGAGCTGTTTAGAAAAGAGCAAGTAGAGTTTGTTTTCTTTCTTTCTTTTGCCACAGGGTAGGTAATTAAGCTGTGGAACCTTTTAGCACAGATGTATATGTCAGAAACTGAATGTGTTCAAAAGCAGTAGAGGGAATTCACAGAAAGGTTTGTGAATTATATAAAAAACCACAAAGATGAATACCTCAGCTTCAAATAGGAACCTCTGCTTCAGAAAAGGCTGTAGCTTCCAAAATCAGAAGGTTATGGCACAGGAAAAATATTTCTGTTTTTATGCTCTTTCCCTAATCATCTGCTAATGGCCATATGCAAAACAGAAGGCCAGAATAACTGCACCTTCAGCTGGAGCCAGGATATCTGTTCATGTTTTCTTTAAAATTAGGAATAAACTATTTCCCCACAGTTTGAAATCCTTTGTCATTCCAAAGTTCTCACTGAGATAGTTCATTATGAATTAACTTGACAAATGAACAGAATAGAGTTTAACAATATTTCTATGGGTAACAAGCTTTAGGTATTTCTAAGGAAGAAAAACCCTACTTTTAATTAGTAGCAGCAGGAGAATTTAGATGTAAATTGCAGTCCATTTCTATTCTTTTTCCCGAAGAAGATGTGGGAATTTAAAAAGCCAAACAATTGATTTATTCTGATCTACACTTCTATTTGAAAACTATGAAACTCTCCTGGCAGCTTTCCATCCATCATTGCATTCCTAATTATCAAGGTGAACATTTAAATTTGATTTATCTACTCTTTACCTTTAAAACAGCATTTTCTCCCTGGATTTCAGCTAAACACAGCTGGAAACTCTAGATAAACGCAGCCATTTCTGATGGAGACCAAAGTGTCTCTCAGATGTTCCCTCAAATGTGCTAAAAAAAGCTACAAACTGAGTCACTTCCACAGTAATGGGATTAGAAATAGCCTGCAGGGAAGCATGTGCCAAATGGTGCCAGCTAGCAGGGATTATAACAAAAAACTGTGACATTATAAAAATACCTCAGAGTGATGCTCTGGGTGGTGGAATTGTGACTTGCCAGCTCAAAAGAATGTGCCTCATTAAAATGACAGGAGAATGCTGAAGCAGTGATTTGTGCAGAAACATGATCCTCCTGATAGGTCAGTAGCTAATTTTTTTCAGAAATCTTGTTACATGACCATCAAATTCATAAATGCAATTAGAACAAAAAAAAAAAAAAAAAAAAAAAAAAAAGTGAGAGGGCATAATGGCATAATGGGGCAAAGAAGGGAGGGAGGGAATGGGAGGGAACACTGTGGGGGGGATCAAGTCTTAAAAGTTTGGGGTTTCCTAAAATTTCAGACATAAGGCAAAAAAAAAAAAATTACATAGAAATATAACACAAACATGGAAAACATTTGAAGACAAAATGTTCAGATTAGCTCTTAGATTTCCACAGAATTTCAAAGGAGATGAAAGCCCCTATCTGAAGATTTAGAGGGTGCTCAGCATTTCTGAATTGTTTGTTTGGCACATACAGCCAGAGAACACTTCTTGGGTCATTGTTCCCCTAAACCACCTTACCTATGAAATAAAGCTATGTAAGAGTGTGACTCCCTCTTCAGAAAGGTTTGTAGCCTGCAAAATGGCATTATTCCTACAACTTCAACCACATGTGGCACTAAGGTCTTGAAATCTGAAAAGTGTTCAGGCGTCAAATACTGCCTGGAAAAGTACTTGACACAATCCTCCCCTGTGGGAAGTGAAAATTTACCAGCAGCTCCAGTAGCACAGCCTTTGGATGAGCTTTTCCCACCTGGAAGAAGGCAGATTGGGTACTAATGGGAGGAGGCTGTCCCTTACCAGACACAGATCTACACAGATCTACATAGAAGCACTCAGCTCTCAAGTACCTGGGCCAATCCTCCCCATCCTTGGACAGGAGAAAGGTTGAAGAAAAAGAATATTTTCATTTCGGCAAACTTTTTCTCCCTAAAATGTGAGGGGCTTTATCCTCGTGCTGTTAATAGTGACACATAACATGAGAAAGTAAGTAAGTAAGTATAAAACAAGATGAAAAATCTTAATTAGTGTCTATTTTGGTGTTCATCTTCCCTCTTCATAGTTTCAAGTAGTAGTTTCTAATTAGTCAGTGTCACACTGAAGGTCATGAAAAGTTAGTTATTAAGTTAAAAAAAGAAATAATAGAAAAGTTAATTCTCTATTGGACTGTTTAGCTTTAAGAAACCTTGTAGCAGCTAGATCTTCCTCCAAGAAGTGCTTCTGAACACTCTGTATTTTTGGTAAAATTTTATAAACAACCAAGCCTGGACAGGAAAAAATCCATTTCCTTCATGTGTTTTTTAATCCTGGCTCTGAGTGAAAGCAAAAAAAAAACTAAGACAAACTACTAATTAAATAGTGCAAAACTCCCACCACTGTCACCCTCTACCCCAGGCTGAGCAGTCCCAGCTCCTCTCAGCTTTTCTTCTATGTCAGAGGTTCCAGCCTCTGGATAGTTTTTGTGGCTTTTCCCTGAGCTCACTCCACTGTATCCACTCTATCTCTTGTGATCCACATCTCAGCACTGCTCCCAGCACTCAGATGTGTCTCACCAGTGCTGAGCAGAGGGAAAAGATCAGAAAAGATCACACAATACTTTTCCTAATGCCACCCAGCACAACATTGCTCTGCTTTTGGGACAGCACACTGGTGTCCTGTTTTGCAGTTTGCATCAGTAGCAATATCAGGCAGCTCAGATTGTTTCAATCCTTATTGTTCTTGATTCAAATGAAACTTAAACTAAAAGTGATTGAATATACAATCAAAATGTAAACCAAGTCTCTAAGATCTGAACAAGAAAACAATGTAGAACTTAAGCTGAAGTCAACAGGCAGCTAAGTATAAATTAAAATAATTAATTTTACATTCCTTGACTACAGTTTGAACCTGTCAATATCTTTTGATTAGTTTTTTAAATATTTAAATATTCAAACTCTGGTTAGTGCATTAGCATTAGCTTTTTAAAAATTTCTTCTGGGTTTTCTTTTCCTTTAGTTAATCTTACCAGAAAAGCTCAATTAGTAGGTCTGGGAATTCAAAAAACTTTTGAGGTGAATAAATTTTTCAAAATACTATATATTTTGACATACAGACCACTCACTATACTTAAAAAAAAAATCTAAACAACAGTTCCTTTTAAAAAAAACTCTTCAGTATTATTCTGCTTGCTTACTTGAAAGTTTCTGCTCAGTGGAAATACCATGGAACTCTGTCTGCCAGCAAGTGTCCTAAAATTAGAATAAGGTCCAGTTCCTTTAGCTGCAGAAACACATGTGATACTCTACATGCAACTGAACTGCAGTGCATTTCCTCCAGAGAGCATCTCAGTGAGCCTGTGTTAAAGGCAGCCAGCTGCATTAGTGCTCTGCTCCCATTCATTTCAAAGTCATCTGTTCCTTAATGTACTTTGTGTAAATATTTTATGAAATAGATGTCAGGCATCTTAACTGGCTCTAGTTCTCCCTGTTGTCCTGTGATTAAATACTTCCTCAGTAAACTCCAATGGGAAATAAGGCTTTAAATTTATGATTGGGATAAAGGAATAAACTTTGAGTGTGAGTCACTTGCCACTCTTCTGTTCAGGTGATTCAGGCATATCCTGTGCATTATTAGTAGGAAATTCAGGGCACTGACTGACTTCAGCAGTTTATATCAGCCTCCCATGAAGAATGGCAAAAAATCAAAAGCATTTTATTTTGAAATATTCATGGTCTTTAATAATGCCTATCTAGACCATCTCATCCTCAGGTTGTAAAGCATCTAAAAAATTATGTGTCTTATTTTTACATAATAAATATAAAGAAGTGGGTTTAATTTTTTGTGGTGTAAAAGGGGTAAGAATCCTTGAAAAAGTTGTGATTGGCTCTGCAGGTTCAGCATGCACAAAGTGGGGAATGGATGATGGGCAGCACCCTACACTGATTCCTCTATCAAAGCTTCTCTTATTTGCTATTTAAGGTCATCTAATTTTCCACATCAGAATAGTTATACCCCAAATTATTTATTAATTCCACCTGACCTCTAGTCTTTCTGGCTTTTGAATCACCAAGTAAGTTACATTTTTGTGGGTCCTTTCCCAAATCAGGAGTAAATAAGAGGAAAAGCATTTAGAGGTCAGATGTGTCCTGTATCGGTACATTTATTATCCATAGTTATCCCAAAGCCCTAAGTCTTCCTTATCTGGCCATTGCTGCTTGAGTGTTTGTACAGCAGCAAACACAACCCATCATAACCCTTGTCTTGGCCATGGTACACTAAACTTTGCCAGTGAGTAACATTTTAAAAACAATTCCCACTGACCTTTTTAAAAACACACCAAACTCCCTGATATGGTGGACAGCACCAACTAAATTACATTATAGAGCTCCTCTAAATGCATGAATTTTAGGATATGTACATGTTAGAAGCAAGACTGTCTCAACTGAGTGTGCAAACAGGCACTTAATTCTCTGCTGCAAAGCAGCAGGACAGTGTTTTTGTCTTTTGGGTCAAGCCTAAGTGGAAAAAAATACTTTTTAAGCTTTGCTATTTTTGAGTCTTGCTAGGTCTATGAAAAGGAAATAATAATGTTATTGCAATGAAGGTAATGAAAACTCACAGCATCAATTCCAGAAGTGGCAGTGCAGGACACCAGAGGATGTTATGTGTGTGCTGGAGCCACTGAACATGCTGTGGCTTGAGGGTCTGGCCCCTTTCTCTGCTATTGAACAGGTTGCTGAACTCCTGAAAGTTGAGTGTTCAGGATGAGTGCTCAGGAAATTGTGGTACCAGAGTGCTGTAAAGGTCAAGGTAATTCTATATTCCATTTTTCTTTTCTCCACGTTGAATGATGGATTAAGAACTTCATTCTCTTTATAAGTTACAGGAAAAGAAAAAAATACATGCCAGGCTAGATACTCCCTGATCTAAAAGTGGCACTGCTCTGAAGCCAGAGCACCATATAGCACTTGATGAGGCAGTCCTGCATATCTGTTATGATAAAATATAAAAATAATTTTGCAACTACTCCTTTGACATGAAAAAATCTTTTCTTTGATCTATAATCCCAATTCAGTTTATAAAATCTGGTTACACTTATTCCACATATAAATGTATTTCATATAAAATATGATCAATAGTTTTAATTAGGACTGTGTGAAATTCTGAGGTATGGATATTTATCAGATAAATTGTCAAACTATTACTCCTAAGCAACACTAAGAATCCCACTAATAGCCAGCAAGTTGGTACACACAATATAGAAAGGCACATAAACCAAGGATGTAGTGGGCTGTAACTGTGAAATACTGCTGCTTGTTTCTGCCTCACAGATTTTAGATTAGCCCTTGCTGTCTACAACCACTGTTGAATAAAATGCTACCACAAAGTACTAAGGATTGAAATCACATTCTAAAAATTTGTCCTGTATGGTAAATAATACATCATCTCATCTCTCCTCTCTCCTTCTCTCTTTAATCTTTTAGTATTATTCTCTCTGCTTGCATATATATATATATATATATATATATATATATATATATATATATATGTATATCCAGATTCATAAACTAATTGAGGTTACAATCACTATAACATGAAATTAATAGAAATTTCACTATGATTTTCACGATCTACAAACTAGTTTCTCTAGCACAGCCAGTTTCTTCAGCTGCCAATAATAAAAATAATAATACAAATAATCCTAGAACCTCAGCCAGGGTTTCTACAAATATAGGACACATACTCAGCTCCCATAACAGCACTGGCTTCTCAAGCACCCCTCCTGCCATACTTCTCAAGTCCCCCTCCTGCTCTCCCTGGCTAAGCCTGCAGTGGTGGCAGTACAAAAAATCAGAGTTAGGAATTAGAATCATTTCTGGTCCAACCTCTGCCAAAGCCTGAGTGCCCTTTCTGTGCTATAAACACCTTTTAAATAAGGAGTCAGGCCAGAGATCTGAAAACATCCTTGGGGAAAACTAGCATGTATCATCTTGTCCACAGTAAAGTGAGAAGGTTATTCAGCTGTTACTGTAGTCCTGGATCTGCTAAACTGCTCTTGGCACATGGAATCACATTAAGTTCATTCAGTCTGAAAGATTTCATGGATAATGGAGAGATCAACTCAATTTTTAAAAGGGGGAGCTCTAACCATATTTGAAATTGATAAATGGACATATCTAAATAGCAATCACTGGCTGCAAACATACTGGGTTTTCTCCCTCCCAGACCAGGGATTTTGAGTTTTAAAAATGCATCATTTGAAAGAACCTTGGTATAAAAATATTTTTGTGTCTAGCTTAAACTGTTTATCAGAAATGCCACAAGCTCTGGTCGTGAGTAGCCAACACAGGTATAAAGGTGATGAATACTGCACTCTTTTTTTCCTTTTGAGCACAGAGAACTGAAGGAAAAAACTTTTTAAAAAATTCTAGGTTTCAGGGCTTCATTTTAATTTTACTATAATCTTAGCAAGCAGAGCTCTACTACTATTAGAGAAAATTTCAGATCCCAGGTGAGAGGAGCGTGGCAGAGATGTGAGGTCTTGGAGACTCTGCCATTCACAGCCTCTCCACTGAGTCCTGAGAAGCTTGCACACACAGTTTAGAATTCATGCACTATTTCATATGATCTTAGACAGGTTTCAGCCTCTTGCCTGAGCATGTAAATCAACTTGATCTGAGAAGCCTCTTCTACATACCCTTAAAACAGCTCAAATGGAGCTGCAGCTTTTTTATACTATGTCTATGCAAATCCAAGATTTACCTAGTAATTGTGGTAATCTATAAATTGGATAATGTTGCTCAGTATTTGGGTACCTTTATTTTTTAACTTGCAGAATGAAATTATACAAAAATGTCTCTGATGTCAAGGTGTATCATTCTTGGCAATAATTGAAAAAACTCTTTGGATTTCCAAATCTGTGGAGTGTGATTTTTAAAAGGTTGCAAAGACAACCTTTCATGCTGTGCAGAAAGTAAACCAGCAAAGCATATAATCTTGCAGGTCAGAGGAAAACATATTCTTTATCTGGTCATTGATATTGATTAACTCTATAACAGTCATAAAGCATCTCAGGAAACCACATAAAAAAAGAAATATAATTCATACACCTTGTGAGACAATTATACTCCCAAGCAAAAGTACTATGGACCTACTTAAACAATCCGTATAAAGTCTAAAAAAAAACCAAAAAAACCCAAACCAGCAACAAATATTCTTGTGTTACACTTTGTTTCCTGTCAATTCCTGAATACTACAGAATCAATATAAACTTGTGCCAGGGGACTGGAGTTTCTCCTTTTGTGTTTTCTCTTCACACATTCATGGCCTATAACTTGGTTTAACATTACACTCTAAATTCACCTTGGTTAAGTCTGCATTATGCAAAAGTAACACATGGGTTTCCTTTAAGTGAAAAGGTGACTAGATTACATAGCTGTGATTTTCCTGCTTAATAATAGTTTTCTATTAGTCATAGTCTTCTTTCTAATGAAAACACTTTTGAAAGGGAAAAAAAAGCAACAAAGAAACTCAAAAAGCAAGATGTAAGACATTTTTTAGGGAAGACAGAATTTTGTCATGTGTATAAAATCAAGCAACACAAATAAAGAAATTCAATTTTTTTTCCTGTTTTCACTAAGCTTTTTGTTTCACAAGGCAAAACTTCATACCTGCAATGGTTCCTGGTAATTTCACTTATGTTTTTACAATCCTTACTTGTTTTCTCTGTGGATGCTCTGTCAATGTATGCATTCATGTGAGGTTTTCTGATTTGACATGCTATAAACAACTTTATAGCACGCTAAGCCTGCACTGTGAAGTTTCTGATATTGTCTACAGCAATGCTATGTTGAATTGCAGCAAAAACCTGGTCAAAAAGTCATTAAAAGCACTGGCCATGCATACAAACAACAGTAAAGAACTCCTGATCTAGTCTCATCACAAACATGTTCCCCTAGCCTCTAAATTGTCACTTGATAACTAATCATATTCTGACCTGAGGACTATATTTAATTAGAGGACAGAGACACAAGAGCATTTGCAATGTATGCATCTAGGCATTATGTCAGTAGCCATTTTTCCTACTTTACAGTGTTCACAATCCTGACAACATCACTTCCTAATGTGCTAATTAGAGCAGGGTGACTAAGAAAAATTATTTGCCTGGTCTGGCATACAAAATAATTTATGAAATTCATCAAAAAGTCAATATATTTTTGAAAAATAAACTACTAAAATGAAGCTGTGTATAAAGCAAGATACAATGGAAGCTATGTAAAACAATTTTTTAAAAATATAAATAGAGTGGAAATAATCCAGCTAGATAGTCTGATCATACAGTCTCTACTTCTTGCACATTTCTTAATTTTGAAAAATCAGCAATTATTGTAAAGTATCTGAGAGAGATGAATGTTTCTGTTTCTTCTGGGTTTTACATTACCTGAATCAATACTCTGTGGAACCAAAAGATTTATTTACATCAGCTGAGAATATGTTCCATAAGATAAAAATTTGCATCTAGGAATTTGTCTAGCATGATGAATTGCCTGACAACAACTGTTCAGCATTTCCAGTTTTCTAAATTGAATTGTACACACACACATATATATATATATGAATATATATGTGGTATAGAGTCAGTAGAGCAGTTCAGAGCTCCTGAAATATTATGAAACACCAGATTTTTCTTCCTATCTATCATCCTGATTCAATGGCTATTTAATTCTAGTATAGTCCAGCATATGTCTGTATTAAGTACCAGCCCTGCTAGAGTTAGTCACAGGGAATCTGCACTAATGAATATCCATCTTCAGGGATCTTTCTGAAAAGAGTCCCAATGCTTTATAATTTAAATTCTACTGTTATGAGCAACAATGGGTACCCTGCTCAGCTAAATGATTGTATTGTGGCAAATGTAAGGCAGCTCACTGATCCAAACAGGAAAAGCTAAAGTTTAACTTGGTCCTGTACATGGAAACCTAATAACAGCTTTTATTTTTCTTGGGAACTGACTTTTAGGATATGAGTGAGGAAAGGAGAAAAAGATTCCTGGCAAAAAGAGCAGCATGGTCACAGTTCTGGCTAAGAAGCAAGGCACTTTCCTACTCCCCAGACAGCTACTGAAGTTATGAGATCATTGCCCTGGCTTTAATTCATCTTTGTTAGGCACTCATATTTTCTTCTCTCGATGCCAGGCAGGCTCCTGATGGGGGTGCTGCTGTTTGGAGTGTGAGGATGAGGTGGAGCAGTGAGGATGAGGTGGAGCAGTGAGGCTGGTCCCTGCACAGCAAGGACAGGGCACAAGGCACAGGGCACAGGGCACAGGGCACTGGCAGTGGCTGCTCCTGGCTCGCCTCGCTGGCCACCTGTGCCCGGGCTGGGCTCCCAAACTACAGCTCTCTGCTTACAACCTCCCTCGAAATGTGTAGCAGAAACAAGTCTGTTGCCTCAGAGAGAGGCTTTACTTAGATTACTTCATAATCCTCTGATTTTATTTCTGATAAGGCCTTAATTGTTGGCAGGTTTATTAACCTTATTCTGCTCGATTTACCTCCCATGGCCTCCTTGACGGGCAATTTAAAGCATTTTACTTCAACTGGTAGAACCTCCAGACAGAAATCTCCCTGCTTTTTACTGCTTGCATAAATATGGACTTCAAGGAGACGGCTCTGGTATTTGTATCAAGTCATTCAATTATTCACAAACTAAAACTTGCTGTTTCTAGGGACTGTCTGTTGAAGAAAAAACTCTTCCACTCATCTTATTTTCAAAACTCTTTTTTTAACTTTTCTTTTTTTTTTTTTTTTTTTTTTTTTTTTGTCTTTTTGCAGAAAGGACTTTCAAAGCGATACTCCAAAAATGCTTGTTCCAAATAAATCCCCTTAGAAAGATAAAATGCAGACCCTTCTGGGTTGCTGCAAGATAGAAAAGAATCTCAGCATCCATTTTCAACTGTTCTCATCACCAATCATCTCAGTTCTGGCAGACAATAAAGGAATATGCAAACCAATATAAAAACCCCAAAGAGGTGTGCATGACAAACTTTTACTAAAGTTTTGGAAAACTAAATTTAGGACTTGTAATTTACGCTCATAACTTAAACTATGACAGTTAAAGAACCCTTAGAGATTTGCTTCAAAAAACACAAGGCAGAAGACAACAAACCAGCAAGAACTATGCTAATCAAATGAAGAAGATATTTAAGAATAAATAATATTTAAGAATAAATAATTCAAAAGGGATGCAGGAAGGTTGAACAATATGATGTTTCTGTTGAGCTGCTATCACACAGCTCTGTGTATCATAAAACATACCAGATATACAAGACCAAGGAAATCAAGACTTACCTACATGTACTATTTATGACTAATGATGAGCACTAAGATGAAAGAAAAAATTGAAATGGATTTGATGAGATTTTTAGTTCTGTGTCCATGTACTTTATGGAAAATTAGGAAACAGCAAGTTCTGCCAAAAAGGCAAAGGAGGGAATGATGAGGAATCATCTAATGGAATACAGGAAAACTTTATTTCAGTAAAACACTTCAATTATTAGGGAACTGCAAGGACAAAGAGATGAAGAAATGAACCAGAATCCTGTACTGATAAAACATACATAGAATTCTTAAATTTTGATGCTGTGGTTCAAACGTGTCTGCTCCATTGTCCAGGTCTCAAAACAAAAACTTGAAAGTACAAAGTATTTTCTATAGAAAATAGAAACTAAGCCCACTGTTTTTCAAACTACAAAGTCTACAGAGATGTGTGGTAACAAAAATTACAAATTAAAAAAAAAAAAAACAAAAACAAAAACAAAAAAAAAACTTCATGCAGGTTCAAGAAGCCAGTCACAAATCCAGAACTGGGGGACTCAATCTCAGTGTTTTATATTTCATAGTGTCACCATGTCCAAATTCATAAACACTTTGAAGTAAAGACAGTTTCTTCAAACTCAGGAAATGCTTCAATTTTAATCCATCTTCTCTATATACACACAGTTTTTATTTTACACTGAAATACCGTATTTTCTTGTCACTGGAAATGATGGATAGCCTGGGTTTAAATTAGGAACATCTAGTTGTGCTACTTCTCAGCTGGTCTTATCTAATGACTTGAAAAATCTGAGATATGATTTCACACATGAAGATGAAATCTGTTGGAAACCCAAACCTGAATTTTCTGTACAGAATAGGAAAACACCTGTAATAGTCCTCATCTAAAATTATCAAAACAACATGACTTAATCTGTATGGCACAGGTAATTTTTTTCCCCCTTAATACGTAGAAAATAGATTAAGGCAACCTTGTAGTTTGAGGGGAAAAAAAGAGTTACAGAAAACCAGACATAGATGAAGGTAGAATGGCAATTTTAAGAGAAGAAAACAACTCTTAGGCAGATACACCCAGGTATTTGCTATGTTCTCATATGAACTGCAGGTTCTAGCACAGGGTTTCTGAGGAAAAATAAAGGGAAAGGAGAATATTTGTAGACTGTGGGGAAAAACTTTTCTAGAGCAGGTTTAGAGTATTGCTGGTTGTGATAAAAGAAAACAGACAGGGGCTCCCGCTGTGGTTTCACTCCCTCAAGACAAAGAGAAGCTACAATTTCCAAAATGACCTAGAAAAACCAGTACCAAAGACATAAAGTGAATAAACAAAAGTTTTTCATATGACATTTCAAATAAACCCGACTAAATGACAAAACCTGAAATTATAATTTCAGGGACTACAGCTGGAGACATGACATGGAGAGATTTTTACCTCAAGGAGGATGTTCTTTATTGTGGCATAATAACAAATTACACAGAAACAATGAAACCTGCAAGAATGGTCTAAGCTAGGCAGAAGGAACAAGATCTCAGGCTGCTGTTTCCTCCTCCTCCTCCAGACTTTCTGAGTGAAGGTGTGGAAAGCACAGCAATAATGTTCTCCTTGCTCTGTTTATTTGCACATGGACCACCTCAGTCTGCAGCACTAGATTCCAGGAGTGCTCTGGAAGACCTGCCCAAGCCTTTTGTCCAGAGCATGCTCAGCAGAATAAAACCACCTATATTAAATACATGTATCTTTATTCTACACAACTGTTAAATTTCAGTTGTCAGTGAGCTTCTGTTGATTATATCCAAACCAACATTGCTCAAGCTTTAGCTTGTCAAAGGCAGTTGAATTTTTCCCTCATGGCACAAACCAGGAGAACACAACAGTGATATATTTGCAATCAGAGCCAAGCTTTAACCAGACTTCAGCCACTTTTTTCACAGCATGTAACACAGTCAAATCATTGCATAACATTTCTGAAATTTTCATGTTCTAATTATATAAGTATGCTTGCTGGAATTCCACAAAACAAATTGCCTGCGGGAGATACTTTAGGAAAGCTCAATCTAAGCAGTTAAGCCTTAGATATGTAAATGCAATTACAGACAGGAGGAGAGAGCTGCTCCATTAGTGGCCTTCCAGAGAAGATTCCAGTAACTGTGAAATTTGTTTGTACTGTAACAGACTGATTTTTAAATCACAGGCTCACTTGGAATGGCTGATGAAGAGGGCATACCTGGAGATCAGCTATGGCTGGCTGCTCAGGGCTGTGGCCAGTTGGGTTTTAAATGTCCCCGAGGATGGAGACTCCAAGTTTGCCTCTTGCCCTGTCCCTGGGCACCAGAGACAAGAGTCTGGCTCTGTCCTCTGTTCCCTGCCATCAGGTACATCACCAACACGGTGACAGCATACAAGGCAGCAGAAGATTCAGGCTGTATCACGAGGATCAGGTACTACAGAAAAGAAATATCTGTGAGGATGGAAGACACTGGGACCAGGGTCCAGAGCAGGCACAGAGTCTCCATCAACAGTGAACATGGCCTTACACCTGGGAGCAGGGGTTGGGCCAGATGAACCAGAGGTCCTGTCCCTCCTCCTTTACTCTGTGCTTCTCAATCCATTTTCAGAACAGAGTTTTGTTAAGGGATCTTCCCGGTGTGATCACTCACGAGACTGTCTGGCATCCACAATCCCAAAGTCCCAGACTGTCACTGCTGGGACTGAGCCACAGGGGTGGCTCCAGCGACCTGGCAGGTCCCTGCTGGGCTCCCTGCACACCCACCCACAGTCAGACCAGCTTTCCTCACCAGCCTGATCCCCATGGCAGAGTGTCAGATGCCTGGCTTCGAGGAAGACCCCTTGGGCTTTTATCCCAACCACTCCAGCCTGGCTGTTCCTCCTGAGGCAGGGAGCCCTTGGCTCCTGCTGTGTCCAGTGTCCCTCCCCTGGCTGTGCCACAGCTCCCTGGGCCCTTTGCTGTGCCCAGGGTGCAGCTCACAGCCTCCTGTCTCAGGATCTCCCCCAGAGGTGAACCTGCACTCCCGACTCCCTGCACCGAATGTGTTCCTCATCAGCTTTAGAGCACGTGCCTGAATATGCCAAGTAAAAGTGATATTTGTTTGCTAACATTTCATTTAAGCACCTGAATTAGCATGTTCTGCTGCTTCTGATTTAGATTGCACTGTTTTGTCAAAATGCTCTGCTGTCCAGACTTTCTGCCTACTAGATCTCGGGACTACCTTAAAGCCACATGAGCTAATATTTTAGCTGGTGTTCTCTTCTTAGTTTTTCCTTTTAATTATTTTTTTCCTCCCATTTTGTTTTAAACTAATAATGACAATGTTTTTGGTGATATGTTCCTGATGGTACCTTCATTTCCCAGGTGCTCATTTCAGCCATGCAAAGAATTTTAACTAGACTAATTTATCACAGGATAACAAAATCTCCAATCCTATGCTCCTCATTTTGTGTGACTGGGCTCCTTTTTGAAAGTTCTTTTCAGACTCAAAATAGATGATTGTTCCAGTGAATCAGAACTGTCTGTATTTTGATGTTTTGACAAGCTATTTTATTGTTACTGTCATACATGTCTTATGTAATTATAAGGTCTTTTCAAAACAAGGATATTTATTTACTGATTGTTTCATTCTTGAGTGTCATTGTTGATTTCTGTAATTTATCGTGTTATGTATGTTTCTGTTACTTATATGGGCTCCAAAATATCTGGGGGCAGGAGGAACTTTTTTGTGTAAATAATATCGTGCATTTATTCCAACTCATTATACACAATGACACAATACTTTGTTGCAGAGCTTAAGGCAAATTTCCAAGAATGGCTCATTGACTAAAATCTGATAGCAAAGAAACCTAGTCATCAAATTGGAATATAAAATATTAACCCCTGTGTCCCAAAGCAAAAAAATGGTATAACTAATTGTGAAAAGCAGAACTCTGTGCTGTATACAGATACAAACCAACACAGACCATCACTGTATCTGAATTCTCATAATTGTTTTACCCACTTGTGACTTTCAACTGATTGAGTTCTGGTTAGGAGGAAATGCAGTGAGCTCTGCAATTTCTTAAAGAACAGGGAAGAAATGGTAGTTGTGTAGGAAATCCTTGTTCCTCTCAACTCTGTAAATGTTATTGCATTATTCCAGCCACTAACTAGGAACAACATTTGTTTTAGATAAAGCTCTGCCTGTGATGCAGAAACAGGACAGAATCATCACTCTGATTGCTTCTAGTTCTCCAGACTGCCAACAAAAGCAGACCATGGGGCAGCTAGGATGGCTGGTAGTCAAAAAAAAAGACAATAAAGTCAGAGATCCACTGCACACCCTCATATTTGCCTGCCTAATTAAAGCAAGACAGCATTAACCCTTTAATCTTTACTAAGCATTTTTGTCTGGTTTTCTATAAGCAAACAAGTTACATGTATCTCCACTGCAATTTGAAATTGTCTGTATGTCTGACTCAGACAAATTTCAGAGAGGAATAGGAATTTCAGGAAATAGCCATTAAAATAAGCAGCAAGTTAGAGGTAGTATCAAAGAAAGCCAAGGAAACTTCAGCCCTCATTTACAAACAAAGAGGAATCCCTTTTTTTGTAAATCAAGTTTTCACATTCCTCAAAAAAAAAAAAAAACCAACCCCAAAACAAAACAAAACAAAAAAAAGGCAGTACCCATAGGGCAATATTCATAATTCACAATGAGCTAAGAATATTGAATACTATTAATGACCTCTAATACTCAGCACTCATGATAAGCAGCCTATGTCTAAGAATTTTATCTGTCTTTTGAGGCCATTCTATGCACCATTTGGAAAGATTTTCCTCTGAGGTATTGGATTTTGACTAATGTGAAGGGATAGAGAATAAGTTTAATATCTAAGAAGAACTGTGTGTTCAGAATAGAACAGGCTCAACCTTATTCTCCTATTGAAATTCCCAAAAAATTTGCATGTGAATGGAGAGAAGATATGATTTTGGAGAATAGATTGTATGATAAATAATAATATGCATTGTATAACACATCCATCTTTGAGGATCCTGAAGCAATTTAAAAGCATCTTGAGACTCGACATATTGCTATACAAAAAAAGAACTAGAAATTAATGCTGACCCACTGATATCCTGCTGTTCTCTTTTAGTTTCTTAATTCTATTTTTCTGCAAAACATAATTGTTATATTATTTAGTGTACTTCAGTGTTTTAGTCCTTAAATTTATGTAAGGCCCTACACAGCTTAGTAATAGTAAGTCTGGGCTATAGAAATTAATATTAAGTCATTCTGATCTGAGTGAAGACCAGCAGGCTTCTTTGGGATTTGCTAAACTGGGAATTTGTACTAGAAGAAGCTGATGAGAGATGGATGTGGGTGAGCCCCCAGGTAAATACTGATAAAAAAGCTGGTAGAATAAAATCAGAATAAATCAAACAGCTATCTTGAAGCAAGCAGGATGAAGAGTGTTAGGAGAACATGTATGTCTGGCAGAGGTGGAGGGGAAGTGGTGGTGAATGCAATTAACACACTTGAAGAAAGGATGTTCTGAAAAAAGCCAAGACTAGCTTTCACAGTTCTGTGTGTGTAAGAGTCAGACTGGTTGCAGCTGTACTGGAAGAAAAACCCCAACAACAACAACAAAAAATAATGCAAATGTCTAAGAACTGTTTGTAAGCCTGAGCCTGAGAACCATGTGTTGAAGTATCACTATGAATTTGTAACTTTATAATGAATAAAAGATAGAATGAGAAAATGAGATTACTCCTTTAAAATATATAGAAGTGTGAGGAATTACATCTCATGCATTCTGAGAGACACTCTTTGGGTTACCTCATTTATTTTTTCTTGCTAGTTCATGTTATCCCCCTTCCTGCTTGGCTATCTGGGGACCTGTTCAGGTTTCACATTGAAGGATCAATTCACACAGCAATGAAATACCACTGCCTCTGGGGGGGAGGATGACATCTGTTAAATAGCACCCTGCAACACTACACAACAGTTTATAGTATCAAATGCAGAACAATTATGAATTTAATTAGAATCAGAGTGGGATTTTAATGAGAAAAAATGCAATTATGCATGATGAAAATATAGGGCTAAGCTCCTTTATACTCACCCTGAGTTCCCTTACTACATAAGTATTTCCAAGGATTTTACTACCAGCCAGGGGGAATGACCTGCCCCACAGCAGTTAAGGACCCAATCTCTCATTTACCAGAAAATAGCTGTGTTCTCATCAGCTTGAGAAGATCTTTCACATTTTTCCCCCTCAGATACTACATATACCTACTCCTCACATGTTCAGTTGAATGGGCTACATCTCATCAGCAAAATGGCTACATGGATTTGGATATAAAATGATAAATTGTTTTTTTGCCTGGAACCTGACTAATACTCTAAAACACCATAGATCAGCCAGATCTCTGAGTGCCTGTGACACAGGTCTACAGGAGGGAGAGGTTTAATGCCTGCACACAAAATAATAATATCTAGCTGTGGGAGAGGGAAATAAATTAATTTTATTTTGTCCTATAGTGCTGTAGGTGATTGCCTGCATAACTGCTTGTGAATAACTATGAATCACTGTAATATTATGACAATCGTTTTTTAAAGTTGTCAACAGAGGAATAATGGTATTGCCATATTGATAAATATTACTTTATCTAATTGCAAGTTGGCATTAAAATCTAATTGGAAACAGTTTGAACCAAGATATAGGAAGGATTTTTATGTGTGACTGAGAAACTTTTTTTATCAAGCATTGTAAAGCATGCAAAAGGGGAAAGTCTATCTTAATTTAATGGTATAGAAAAGCTCTGTCCTACAAGATATTAAGTCTTGGGCACCTGAGCTACTTTCCTCCTTCAGAAATACACCTTGAATGTATTGGTCAGACTTGTAATGAATTCCATGTTAAAATTAATACTTGGGAAAAATAATAAAATATAAAAAAAATTAATAAAGACAGTTGTTTATCACTGTAATATTTGCCCATCAGTAAGCAAAAGTGAAATTTGCATAATGACACATAATCCACAGCTTTCTCTATGATGTTAAGCCTTTCAGTTTTTCTTTCTCAAACTACAGGAAGATTTGCCTGGAATAATATTTGCTTGTTTTTCTTAAATTTATTTTGGTTATGGTCAAGGGGTAAATTCAATATTATAACCCCCTAATAAAGACCTGTCTTGAATAACCCATGTAAAAATGTTAAACAATAAAAAGGACAATGAATAATGTCAACCTTTTCAATTACAGTTTGTTTTGGTCCTTATTGTGATAATGAAAAATATAAACAAATGTAGATTGTCTTTCTACATTTCAACACAGTTGTGGAATTATTTCATCATGTTACAGGAATCTGATCACACTTGACTGAGTCCTCTGGATTTAAGTTAAATTTTCTACCTAGTATCATATAAAAATAAATATATGTTCAAGCAATCTGATGATAGGGTATATATGTTTTATGAAAAAGGAAATAAAAGGTTCTCTTAGCTCTTAGGGAAAGCTGGACTTTACAGTGGTGTAGCTGCTTTGCTGGTGTACCTGCCAACCTAAATTTTATTTCCTTCTGTTGCTTCCCAAAACAATATCTCAGAACAAATTGATCTAGCTTCCTCTCCTCCACCTAAATATAAAGATATATTGAGATATAAAATACTCATCCTATCTTACAGAAAAGCTAGTAATGCCATGACCCAATCCAGCACAAGCAAAACTGTAATATATCCATTTCTGATGTTGAGTAATACAGACTTTACCCAGCTGCTGTGGTTTTTCTTACACATAAAGATACAAATAAATTCTTACTGAGTTAATAATATTTTTTGCAGATCACTGAATGTGACATGGCAAAAAGAAATCCAGAAATCTTCATGCTCTTTTTCTGAAGGGGAATAAAACTCAATCACATTCTAAAAAATTTAGCACCAAGTAGCTTCTGGGAAAAGAGGAATTAATGTTAGACCAGTCTGGCAACCTGCAGATATTAACTGTCTGTGTTAACTTGCCCATATGTTTTCAATTTTTATTCTGTCAATGTGTAAGCTGGGATGGATAAAATAAAATCATTCACCTCGTTCAAACACTACTCCTTACTTTATATATGTGAGCAAGCAAAGTTTTTTGGTTTTGTTTTTGTTTTTTTCTTTTTTTTTTTTTTTTTTTTGAGATTCAGTAAGTATTCTCCTAGCTCCACTCTTTTCAATTTCTGGATGATACCCAGCATAATTTTCTCTTCCTTCCCAAGAGGGCCAGGAGCAGCACCTCCACAATGCCCTTACCAAAATGTCAGCTCCTGAAATTTCCTGGACAATTTTAGAGAAGCAGTAAATCCAGAAAACACTGCTGTCTGATGAACCTCAGGTGTATACAAGCTTTCAGGCTTTCAAGGTTCATTCATCACTGGTTTCAAAGAACCCTTGCCTGGAGAGAGCAGAGGCAGGGCAGTCAGCCTTAAAAACCAAGGGAGAATTATCTGTAATACTGACAAAGTACTCCTTGGGATACTCTAGGGAGGCAACCAGTACATAATGACAGTGAGTTAGGGGTGAAGAAAAGGAGGGGAAAAATATCTTTAGAGGAGAAAACAACTACAGCAATTCCAAACGTGCAAAGCACTCCTTTTGGTGATAAGGAAAAAAGTGATAAAAGAAACTGTGCTGTATGTTGGCAAGCTCCCTAAAGTCACTAGCTCCTCAACATTCAATTACTATGCTTATTCTTAGTGCCAGATAGCACTCATCTGAAAAGAAAGGCTAAGGAAAAACAAAAGGAAAGAATTTTGGCAGTAAGACACTCTCCAAATGTGAGAATTGCAGCTAAGAAAATGAAGCACTTGGATTAAGCTTTTTTCATTTAGGCCTCTGTCGTTGCATTTGAATGTGAAGTGAAATCAAAGTCAGAAGATTAGTTATGGGTCAGCAAGAAGGAAGGAAAGGAGGTGGGAGTAGGGATTTATGCCAAGAACATTTTTAAATGCATGATCCTCTTTCTAAGAACGTGGGCTATTAACAAAAGGCAAAGAAAGGCATGGCTTAAACAACATAATGATTTTAGAGGAAATCCTACAAACACAGATAATTATATACTTGATTTAGTTCTTGAAGCTGCAATTTTAGTAGTTTTATTATTCTAAAGTACAATACACCATCAGATACTTTCCACAGTATAGTCATTTAATGTCTCCAAATTATAGTCTGCAAGCCAGAACTGGGGATTTGGTCTAAGTAACAGAGTGGTAACTGCAGGAAATGTTGTGATGGATGTCATGTCTTACAAGATTCACTTTGCTGAACTAGAGTGCACCAAGAGAAATGTTGTTACAGTTCTAAAAGTTTAATCTGTCCACCTCCTACTGTTTGGATGTGAACAATCTTTTGAATTTTATGATATTAATAGGATTGATTATTTTTTTTCTCCCTTTGCTTTCCTCCCTTTCTCTCCTTTCTTTTCTTTAACAAAGCCTGGGTACCAGCTGGATGGCAGGTTATTTTCTTAGAAATGGAGTTGGCCAATGATTCAATAAAGACCTGGTGGAATGCTTTAATCAGCAGAGCTTGGATCTCCAGCTACAGAGGAGGTAATATTTTTAATTGTTCTTATAGCTCAGCATCCTTTATTAGGAATTTCTCACTATGCTGTGCTATTCTTAAAGTTAGTATTTGGCTGCAGGCTGAATCAAGCCCACATCTCAGTCTCTCTAAATAATGCACAACTCATGTATGATCAACCCTGGAATGTCACCATGTCTGTAAGGGACAAAGGTTTACTTGACAGAGAACAAGCTGCCTTTAAAGAGGGCCAGGGACAGAGACAGGAGCTCTGCATGCTCAGCCAGGATGCAACAAGACCTGCAGAGAAAAGGAAATGAACACACAAGAGAAATCTCTCACACAGAAATAATAAATTAACTCAAACTCATAAACAGAAAGCTTCTCTCAAAAACACGCAGGGCATCTGATGACAAAAACAATGTAGGAAGGAGGAGTTTGCTCTTGCCAGAAGTAGGAGGCTGCAATACCTGTTCAGGAGATTTCTGCAAACCTACAAGGATTTAAATATGTTTCTATTCTTCCTCCTTTGTAAAAATTGGCCACAATTTCAAAAGGTTTATAATTCAAATAGAGAAACAGAATTCTTCCACATCCATCCCCAAACCCCCAGCAAATTGTTGAATCCAGCAAAGTGGTAGTTAAACAAAGAAGTTGAATGAGAAACCTGGAAAGAGAAGATGAAGAATACTGCCCTGGAAATAGAAAAAAAATCCCAGTTCTTATATACTAAGTAGAGGCAGACAGCTTGAGTCCCTTCTGCTCACTGCAGTAGGAATGTCACACCAAGCACTAATGACTGCTCTGCACTACAAGAGAATGTCTCTGGGATGTGGCATTTTAAGTGTCAACTACAGCACTGCAGACATTCAGGCTTTGCCCTCAAAATATAAAATTGCTGGTACAAGTACTATATTTGAAAGGTTCCCTGTGAAGAAACATGAAAGGCAACTATTTACAGCGGTGGCTTTTCACCTGTTAATATCCCATCATATAATTTGCTTGCTCATCATTGTCTTGTGCTGAAGCCACTATGAGCTTGCAGATGAGATCATGCTGGAGCAGTCACTCTGCAAAAGGGTCACAGCCTGTGGAGAGCCCATCCAAGACTGCAGGAAGAATGAGAAATGAGGAGTGGGCAGATGGAAATCACTGCTCACAGCCTGGATTGCTTGTAGGCTTAGTGGAGGGACTGAGAGTAATCTCTGTCTGGCAGGGTTATGAAGTAATGTAAATACTAGAAAGGAAGCAGGAAAGGAGTCTAGAGTGAAATGGATGCTGGAAATGTGGGAGGAAAGGTGCTTCAATGTTTGTCTCCTTTGTTTCCCAATACTGGAATAGGTAATAAAATATTTATGCTAATTGGCAAAAACAATCAAGTTAAATTCCCCAGCTTAAATCAGTTTTGGCTGCTGGAGTACTTTGTAGGTGATTTCTTAGTCTACATTTTGACCCATGAGCTTTCCTGCTCCCATTCCTCCTATTTTCTCCCATCTTTTCTGCCTCTGAGAGGAACAGAGAGTGATTGGTTGCATGGGTGCTTATCACCAGCTGAGTCAAATCCACCCTGGATATCATCCATAGATCTGTGCTGTGGCCCAAAATATCAGCTGGCTGGCTCATCCTTTAGCTGAGCTCAAATGCTTCCACCACTCTGGTAAAGAGGCACCCAAACTGCTCCAGTAACTTGCCCTTAGAGGAGAATGCAATAACATATTTAAGAGTAAGGGAATTTTCCACAAGTAAATCTTTGCTGTATTAATGCAATATGCAATACCATTAACTTCAACAATCCTCTTATGCTACTCAAAATCAACATCCCAGTTAACTTGGGTTTTTTCTTCCTTTTGCTGTCATTGCAAGAGATTTTGTTTGAGTAATGTGGCTTTTTCTCTCCAGTCAAGCATTTCATTTGGTTTGATCCTGCTGAAAAGCTAAACTCCTGTATTTCTGACAACTATCTGGCTGTTAAAATGACTGCTGCAGATTGAGCACTGCAAGACTGCAAAGTGGAATTTGAGCAGAGATAAACAGGAAGACCAGAAGTAAGCAGGGTTCAAACCATACCCACTGTCAAAAGTTAGTAAATATGGGCAGGGAAATGTGTCTGTGACTTCAAACCTAGCTTGAAAGCCAGTTAATTTTAGAAAGGAGAATGTTAGAAGGAATGAGCCTTGGGTAAGCTGAACAAAGAAATCAAAGTAATAACAACTCATTTTAGTTTTGGGAGTGGGTATCACTGATGGCTCATTCAGATTCTTTGCCAGAGTCTACAAACTCCCAAAGGAGGCAGTCTCCTGGCAAAAAGAATCTTCAGCTCTTCCTCTTGTGCTGCTGGGTGGAAACTCTGGGAAAACATATTCATCCATTTTTTAAAAGCAGTACTTTTTTCAGCAAAAAACAAGACAAATTACAACAGCCATTTTCAAAATATGTGCCACATACTGACAGACCAAGTTTTCCAGAAAAATATTATGATTCTTTAAATGTTTTCTGGAATTTCTGACCTCATTACAGACAACAAACTTATTCACCAGTCACACTGAAATTTTGCTGTATTGAATTTCCAGTCTTTTGATTTTAGTACATGATCACACTGTAGAGACTCTAGAAATAATATATATATATTTACATTCCTATTTGGTGTTCTGCTTTTATGACACTAAATAATCTTAGCATGTACAGTTAGTTCAAATCAAATGGAGCCAGCTTCACTGGGATTGGAGACACCAGTAATTCAACAAAAATAAGTGATGCTTCTTCACCAATCAAACCCCAACCCCTCAGTGCTCAGAACAAAGGAGTTAAATAATGACCCAGTTGGGTCCTGTAGGGTGCTGAAATACCCTTTTTTTTTTTTTTTTTTTAAAATCAGCATTTTGTGCTCCACAGAGTGATGGAAGCATTTGTCTCAAACAAACTACACCACACAAACCAAGCTTTTTATTTGCCTTTTTTTCTTTAAATTTGAGAAAGCAGAGACACAAATACCTATCCCTCAACACTAAGCTTGCTATGCTCCACTAAACATAACAGAATGAAAATTTCAAGAATGAAAGTAAAAGGGCAGGGCTAGCTCAGACCAATTATACATTGCACTGCTAGAGGAGAATTCCCAAATTTTCAGAGGACTGTACTTTTAAAACTAGTTCAACACTGTACAAGTTCACGAGATGTAAACGAATTTCTTTTGCAGCTTTAGCACCATTAAGTGTTTTTCATAACATATTTGGGTGACATGTGCATTATTCAGCCTAAAAGCAAAAAATCTACATCCAGAACTAATCTCATGGACTGTGAGGACTAAGAGCTCAATCTGCTTGACATAGCAAGGAAAAAAAATCATCAAAACAGCTCAGATTGCAGTCTATAAAATTTTTTAAAATAAGAAACTGCATTTGAACTGTATTACTAATCACATCTACTTCTATTAAACTTGACATCCTGTAGGCACTGGAGGCAGTGGTATGTGAAGCTTTAAAATCTGCTCAGAGATTGTCTGATGGGGGAAGTAACACTTCAGAAAACCAAGGAATTTTAGCTTAATTTATGCAACAGTAATTTAACTGAACTCAGCTATCAAATCTCCATTTTTTACATAAAAGTTTCATGTTACTAAGTTCTGTGTTTTTATTTTCAAGGCTAACATATAAAAATATATAAAATTGTACTTTGAAAAGTTTTCTCTTTATTTTATTCAAAAGTGAGAAGAAATTCTACTGAGATTCCATAGATATCTGTCCTGGATGCAGATTTTTGTTCTATTTTACATTACAATTGAGAGATTTCTGGATATCCCTAGGTCACGAGCTCTCTGGATAACTGAAATCAGTAAGGTGCAATTCAACAGTAGCAAATATATGAAATACTATTCTTAGGAAAGACAAAGGCACAAATACAAAAGGACTAAAATGGGAACAGGGAGCATCCTTGCAGAAAAAAAGTCTGGACAAATGGCAGATCCATTAGGAACCCTCCATGCAATGTTTGGGGAAGAGGGGGAAGCAGTTCTATTTAGTCATATTGATAGCAGTGGTTTGGGCAGCATGCTGAGGTGGGAATTCCATTGGTGAGACCTCAGCAAGGGAACTGTGTGAGTTTCTAGCATTTCCTCAGAAAAGATGGAAGAAGTCAGTCCAGAGAACAGCAATAAGAATGAAAAATTGTTTAGAAAACATGAGGCACAACAAGGATGAAAGATTGAGGTTGTTTAGTCTAGGAAACAGTATATTTAGAGGAAAAGGAAAACAGCTCTGAAATAGCTAAAATTATTTTCCATATGGACAAGGAGAAAGTTAGAGAGCAATTGACTTGATCTGCATATAGGTAAGACAACTCACTCTTTAGCTGTAAAAGACAACTATGCCTAGGAAATGGTTGTCTAGAAAGGATTTTGAGAATCTTTGAAGAGTTTAGGACCAAAAGTCAATGTTCATATCAAGATACAAGATATCAGCATTGCCACTGACTGGTCTCCTTGACTGTTGAATTGCTGAGCTCTCAATATCAAGCATTGTTTTCTCTTAATTCTCTAATGAATAGCTGTATTTTTTACACTACTCTCACTCTTTTTTTTTTTTTTTTTTTTTTTTTTTGTGGAGAAGGTGAAAGGCATGATCTGATTACCAGCAATGGGTATTCCTGAGTGCTTCCAAGTGTGCATTAAGAGAGGATGGAGATGCTGTTTCAGAATCCAACCCTGAGCTTTGTTACCCATCACAAAGGCAAAGCTATCCCACTCTCCTGCTTACAGCTGCAAGCAAGACCCAAACTCAGCCCTCTCAACACTAAGTAATTGGCTGTGAATTCATATGAGGAAGTGGCTTGCTCACAAGGGTCTGATTCTGGCAAAACCACCTTCCTGCTTCTCCAGATTTATTTTTTTTAATTTCAAGGGTTTTTTTTTTTTTCCTGGGGGAAATTCATAAAAAAACCACTGAATTATGTAAAGGCCTCCTGGAAATGCTTAACTACAAATCATAAAACCCAAAATAGAAAAAAAAGGGGGGAAAAAACCCCTCCAACAAAATACAAAGCATGTGCTGGGATTCAGGTGCGATTTTCTTTCTTTATAAACATAACAATGCTGTTGGCACATGCATGCACAAATCATAGGTAAATTGATGTTAATAATGAAATGCTCTGCAAAAGTACAATGGTTCCAGTAAATGTCAGAACACATCTGCTCTAATTAAAAATTAACCGTATCATTAAAGTTATATTACTAGTTAATTTCTGAAAATGTTTAATTATTAGAGAGTTATCCCTCCAGCTTCCAGGGAAGAATTAGAAATACTGCACTTCTGTGTTTAAATCCTCCTCTGCCAAGCACTTTAAAGTTTTAAGAGGCATATATTTTAAGGCATTTGAGAGATATAAGAGCTTTGATTATTACATTATAAAGTCAATAAACCCTGTGTCATGGCAGATTTTACCCACTCCCTGGAATAGTCTTGAAACAGATTCTTTTTTCTCCCATTTCTACGGGAGCTGAGACTGAGGGAAAGATGTCATTTGTGACAGCAGCAAATCTGGCCCAGAGCCTTTCTCGAGAGGAGCCTTGTCTTTGGTTTCATCCTCCTCCACATCCTGTGTCAGCTCTGGCACCAGCTCAGAGCAACTCTTAAGTGAGAAATTATTAATACAGCCAGGCTAACCTGAATTTAGCCTCATCACCTGATCTTAGATGCTTTCAGATTTAAGTTACATGAGATTTCATTTTGTTATAACTGCCTGTAGTTTAACTTGAGTGATTCTCAAACCTGCAAGGGCCAGAGCCAGAAGCATTAGAGGCAAGAACTTTCGTGTGTCTCTCTGAGCTCTGCTGTCTGATTTCCCATACAAATTCCTCAAATAGATCTCCAACATGGAGGTTTTTGTTTTTCCAAAAGACTTCCATATCAGCAGATGCAATATGATCATTGTACAGAGTCAGAGCAACCTTAATCCAAGTCAATCAAGCCCTTTTACAGCCAGCCAGATATTATAATAAAATTTTAGTTGGCTATCTGTACAAATACATTCAAGCAGTTAATTGCCTAATTTAATGCACATAGTAAACAGACATTACTTGCAACTGACAGCACCAGGTGGACTGAAAATTTCTCATTCAAACCAGACATACAGCATGAAACTAAAATATAGAAATCAACGTAATAGCAGAGATAGTGCAGAGGAAAAAATGTATCCTAATTATGGGGTGTCCACTTTCTGTAACAGATTGTTCTCCTAATTCACCCCATCTTAATCAACCTGCCAACTTGCTTGGGAAACAAACCAGCAGCTGCACACCCAGAGCTCTCTTATCAGGCATTCATGCATCCTTGTTTGTATGTCACAGTTATCCCATGGTTCACTCTGGTGTCAGGGTTTGTACTGGAGGAATATAAAAATCCTCATTGCCTAGAAAGAAAATATCCTGTCTCCTGTCAAGAATGATTGCAGCTTCAGGTCAAAGGAATAGAGGTTGTTATAAACAGCATCCAGTTCAGGTGTGCAGTTGGTACTGTCCTGGCTGGGATGCTGCATTTTGAGGTACAGTGGAAAGAGAAAATCAGGTTGTGCATGGAGGAGAAGGTAACAGCTCCCCCGAGCATCACCAAAATGTGTAGGGAGACTGAGACATACATGTCAACATGGGGATCAGTAAAACAGCAACCACAAGGAAACCATGGGTAAGGATAACAGGGGTAACCCTTAGCTAAGGAAAGAGCAGTATCTCTTTATTATAAAGGCTTTAGAAACAGATACTACCTGGAAACAGAGATAAACCACCATGACCTGAAAGATTTTTAAAGACTCAGAACTCAGTCCAACCCACAGAAGTAGCTTAGCAAATGTTTAAATTCAAGGATAGCAGTTGAACTACTGTCATAATCTCATACATCTGTTAGAGAGGGGGAAAAAAGGTGTTGGTTAACTTGAAATAATAAGCTTATATTTACATGAGCTCACCTAGAAAACAAGATTACCTCAAGATTAGAGACTTAAACATCCTCTGAGATACAGTTGGAAAACAAACTTTCGTTTGGTCTTGTTAAAAGTGAATAGCATGTTTTCCCAGAGTTCCTATGAAGATGTTTTGGTTTAGGATGCATCAGAGGTGGCTTAATGAAATCTCCTCTCCTTTATTTGTCTTAGTTAGATTTTGAAAAACACAGCTTTCTTTACAGCAAATGAAATTATAAATACTTGAAGAATAAAAAATCAATTCACTTTCAAAAATAATTACAATAAAATAAAAAGGTCTTAGTAAAAAATCAATGACCATATTCCTTGAAGTATTACATGCAGCTAAATTAATAGATTTTTTTAAGGCATAAAATTAAAGCTTCATTATCTGAGAGTCATTCACACGTTTGAAAGACTTTTCTAATTTAGTGGAGATAAATATGAGTTTGGAAGAAAAAGTCTCTTATATTTTCAAGTTCATAATCAATGAAACTTCAGTTAGAAGTTACTCTGGTGCTTGGGTCCACCTTTTCAGAACTTAACTGAGCACTCTGCTGGAACAAGTGAGATGCATGGGCACTTTCTGAACAATCTTGAGTGGGAAAAACAGGTGACATGGGGAATGAATCAAAAATCTTTGCTAAAGATCCCCTTGGAGGACACAGGTTGGCCACGTGGCATGAGGATGTAAAATGAGTATAGCACACAGAACTATGCTGGGAGAACAATGCCCATGAAGTAATGTGCTTCTAAAATTGCAAAAAAAAGATGATGATTTCAACTGAAAAAGTGAAGGGAACACAAAAAGAAAAGAAGGGCAGGGCAACAATTTTAAATGGATTTGTCAACTATTTTGAAGGCAGAGAAAAAAATCAAATTGGCTTGATTCGTACAAAGCTGATAGGCTGGGAAAATGAAATCCTTTATCTAGATGAAGACTTCTGCTCTAAAATAAGAGTATTTAAGTTTGTAGAGGAGAGTAGAGAATGAGGTCAGCTTGGCATGTTCAGTAGCAATCTGTCTTGTAGGCAGACACTGCAGTTTGGAGAAAGCTATTCTGAACCTGCTTTAGTTTGAAACTCAACTTTAATCCCCTTGCTTCTAAGACAAGACCCAAACTGTCTTATTTCACTTCTAATCCGAACCCCAGAGCTGCTCAGCCACTATAGAGAGTGCTAGGAAAAGGCTAATTTGTATTCAGGTTTCCTGCATACCTGCCAATGTGGTTATCAACCATTCACATGCACATACACACATGTACAGATACCCACTGTTTATCCACAGGCATATGGGCTCTGTGTCTGTGCAGCTGTGCACACACACACACATCTCTCAGGAATACTCTATGTGCTCTATGGGCTTCTTAGTTCCTTAGCTACCCTAAAAGCTATTTTTTCCTTCTTTAAAATTTTACTTGGGATGTAAGTCCGCTATAAAAATTCACTATAAAAAGTGAAGTGTTACTATATAGTGATCATTTGGGAATTTTTCTGTCTTTTGATTATGTTTTTCTTTGTATTATTTGATTAACTAGCAATTTTATTTGACTTGAAAATAAATATTTGCCTAAATCTAAACAAAAAATATCTTATTTTATAACTGAAATCCATAATATATTCTGTACATTTTCTTCTCAAGAGCAGTGACTTGCTGGAAATCACTGGCCTAAAAGGGATTCTGTGTCAGGCCAAAAATGGAGCATACATGATACCTGTCATTTCTGATAGCTAAAGGTCGGGTTCTAGAGGTTAAATATTCCCTGGTGGGAAGTAAGAAACAAAAAGAAATAGCAAAAATATTCTCTTCTATTTGTTCAATTCATAGGGTATTGCATTTCCAGACTGGAAACTATGGATAAAAACATTGGTTTTACTGAATATATTATTTAACTGTAGGCAATATTAATGAAATACAGCAAAATACTTTGAGGGGTTTTTTGTTTCTTTCTTTGAGATAATGGGGCAAAATGCTCTTTGAACAGAATCAATGTGTTAAAGGTGGCTTCCATCCTTTCAGAATGCATAGCCAAGCTCACACATCCTCCCCTCTGATGTGCTGGGATACACTTAAAAAAATGTAAGTGCCTTCCTACTTAAAACCACTCTGCCCTCTGTAAATATAAATTTATTTTAACAAAGGCTTCCTGCAGTAATATAAATAATGATAAAAATAATGGAGTTGCCAATGTTGACTTGGTTCAATATCTGGGACAAGTATCCCCTTAGGTAAAGCCAGTAAGCCTTCTGAAGTCAGCTATTACATTATTAATCCTATCACTCCTGAAATGCTTTATTCCATTTATTACCTGTGTCAGCATGCAGCCCACCTTCACACCTCAAACTGGTGATCCAGCATCAGGCATTTCCTAATGGTGTTTAAGTGCAAGGGATTTAGTTTGCTTTACTTAGCCTGTCAGTCTTCTACACGATTTGCTATCCTCAGCTGCTGAAAACCCTTCCATATGGCTTGGAGAATAAAATGTTATCTTTGTCCTTCCCAATATGCCATTTGAGCATATCTTGGTTTAAAGGTGTAGCTTCTGAAGGAGTTTGGGTTTGTGTTTTTGGTGGTTTTTTTTTTCTTTCTTTTTTT
Source organism: Oenanthe melanoleuca (assembly GCF_029582105.1). Classification (NCBI taxonomy): domain Eukaryota; kingdom Metazoa; phylum Chordata; class Aves; order Passeriformes; family Muscicapidae; genus Oenanthe; species Oenanthe melanoleuca. Next base: position 10,116,999 of record NC_079333.1, read on the forward strand.
TTTTTTTTTTTTTAAAGAAGACTGACTTCATGTAAAAGTTCTCTTTTTTCTGGGGTGACATCCCCCCTTGCCTGCTGAGGATGTAGCAGCAAACTAAAACTGATTACAGCCTGAGAAAGGGTGATTTGTTTCCAAATTTTCTGTCTAGTTTTCTTTTCCTGACACAGGCCTAGGAGCATTTCTTTTCCAAACCTTAAGGCAAACAGGTGTTTTGCATTAAGCATGGGTTTGGATAGGGCTCTGTGACTCTTTCTAGCTGGTAATTAACAGGAACAAATCCATTCCTTTAGGGGAAGATTTAATAGGTGAGCCACTCTGTGGAGCATCTGCTCCCAGTCTCATGACAGAAAAGAGGCTGAGGGAATTTGGTTTCTTCATCCTGGAAAAAAGGAAGGCTGAGGAATGACCTAACTGTGGCCTTGCAGACCTGAAGAGAGCCCACAAGAAAGATGGAGAGAGATTATTTACAGGGTCTGGAGGGACATGACAAGGGGGAATGGCTTAAACTGACAGAGAGTAGGCTTAGACTAGAGATTAAGAAAAAATGCTGTGAAAGTGGTGAGGCACTGGCACAGGCTGCCCAGAGAAGTTGTGGATGCCTCATCCCTGGAAGTGTTCAAGCAGGTTAGATGGGCTTCTGAGCAACAGATCTAGTGGCCTATGGCAGGGGGTGGCATGAGATGATCTTTAGGGTCTCTTCTAACTCAACCCTTTCTGTGAAACATTGCTTGATTGCCCTCCATGCAGCTCTCTTCCTGAGAGAAAGAATAAATATTTCAGGCTAGTAAGGTTATCCCTAATCTCCTTCCTTGTGATAACATTTATGGATCACCACCCAATGTTTTTGGTGGGGTTTATGGCAGAGTTATTATGCCAGTGAGCAGGAGCCACCACGAATGCATCCACTCTCTTCCTTTGTTCTTAACTCCAGGCTCACCACATGGTATCTTTTAGAAACTGTACTTCAGTGGGAATCACAAATGACAGTAATTATTTTGTGGTAATCATTTAATTCTTAGCCACAAAGGAAGTGGGGAGACAATGAGATGTTTTCAAAGAAAGTATGTAGATGCACAGTCCTGTGAAACATGCAGAAAGGAATGTTCAGCCAAGAAAACAGTGTTTGGTTTAATAAACTCATGTATGATTTGCAGGCAAAACTTCTGCTCCCTAAATGTGCAAGAACAGAATGTCTACAGACATTATCTGGCTTCAAAAGATGAAAGGTTTAAGACAATGCCAGCAGGGAATGTGCTTATCATGGTGTTTTTGGGGTTTTTTTGCAGAAACTTACTAGCCCTAGTATGCATCCTATGTAGGTTTGAAGCAGAGGATAAATTTGGTCAAAATGAGATTTCTCAGATCTGTCACAGTGGCAAAAATCTGAAATTAAAGTGGGCTTGCAACCATTTCATTTGGCACTTATGCTTGAATATTTTTTTACAATTCCAATTATGTTTCAAGGTTTAAAAGACTGTTAAAATATGCTAATGGAGGCATTCAGGATGACAAAGTTTCAATTGTGAAATCTGCTCTTTCTTTGAAAACTGCTTAGAGTAAAGCAATATTTGGTTTCTCTTGATGTGGTTTTAGATAGTTCATATCAACAGCAAATTAAATGTCAATAATCCTTAAGGAGTCTATCTTAGTCACACTTTTTTAATCGAGGTTTCCAATGTGAGCTTAAGGTCCATTTGTTCCCAGAATATAATGAGAATTGTGCAAATCTCACACGTTTCCAGGCACAGTTCAACACAGAGGTTTCATTTATGCTGATTCAAGCTACATTTTAAATGTTCCAAATGAAAGTTTTGATTCCAACAAATGCTATAGAAGAAATATGGGACTGGAAGCCAATGGATTTTTAGTCATAGCTTTCAGAAAAACAAATATAGTAAACCTCATGAAAAACACTTCTTAAGCTAAAAAAACAATCACCATATTTTAAAATAATATATTTTATAATATTTTTGACTAAAATGGCAGAAAGGCAAATGCAGACTTTACCATGGAAAATATAAACCAGTTAATGATCAATGTTTTAAGCAGAATCTCCCTATCAGATGATGATTCATTAGGGCTGGCTAAGTGAAGGAGGTTATTGATAATTTGATACCTCATATCCACTGTCCTAATCATTATTGTCAGAAAGTCTATTAAAGACCATAGGTCATGGATCTAAAATTAAGTATGCCACAAAGAAAGTATTGATTGAGCAAGGGAAAAGGACAGACATTCTTATAGATTAAGATTCACACTGAAATGCATTGTATCAATTAATTCTGCTAAATTATTATTTGATAAAATAAAGCTACAGTCTCCAGTGAAACATTTCTCATTTAAAATGAACTGGAGGTAGAAGCTGAAATATTAAAACACATGAATATAAGTTGTAATATAAAACCACAACTCTGTTTTTTTATTCTGCAGCACATGGATCTGCCTTCAAAATGTATTTCTACTGCAGATTATGCTGGAGTACTCAACAAAGTTATAAGATACCCTATTGGACTTTTTTTTTTTCTTTTGCTCTTGAAACATTCTAGTTTTTGGACAACTCTGCTCACTTTTCTCAGTATTCTGCTAGATGAAAAGTTGAGAAGTACATGAGTCCCTGTCCTCATCCATCTTGCTTAATCCAACACACACTTAACATAAACTAGGTCAAAGGCAAAACTAAAGCATTACCATTTTCCTTTAAACAAAATAAAACATTGAAACAATGCAAGCAGGATGTCTTTTGGTGTCTATGAATACCCAGATGGTGAAGAAAAGAAAATCATGCTTAATTCTAGTCTAAAACAGAGATTATTCTTGTCATCATTATATTTCTGCCATTAACCTATATGACATAAAAGCCCCCATAGACTGGGACTCAAACTCATAGCACATCGTTTTCCACAAGCTGAACCCACAGAGGACAAGGTTTTCTATCAGCTACTATGGCAGCTTTTTACTGGAATTGCCCATAGACCTTTTTGGCTCTGAGCATCCTCTCATCCCTCCTCTCCACTGTTCTGTTTCCTGATTTCAGCATTCAGAAAGAGACCTGAGCATTCTCATTCACCAGTCTCCTTTGGAAGAGCCTGGATGATGCCTGTCCAGAGGGAACAAGGACACTAAGCCAGGCTTGGCCAGGCTGTGACCAGTGTGCCCTTTCTGAGGCTGAGGGACCAGCTGAGGAGGTGACACTGCACCAGCCTGGTATTTTCACATGACAGCCCTGAGCTTCTGCATAAACATGTACAGATTACAGATGTCACACAGGCTCATGGCTGGCATTAAAGACAGCAGCTGCTGTCTGACTGCAGGCACGAGCTAATTCAGTCTTTGAAGGGAACTGTGACAAGTTTCAACCAGAGAAGAGGCTTAACCACAAAAATTCAAATAAGATCTAGTGTATTGCAGAATACAACACTGTCCAAAGTGTGTCATAGCTCTCTGGTTTTCTTTTTGGGGAAAGAAAATAGCCCAAGTGCCTGCCAAAACCCAGCAGCAAAGGTGGGTTGGAGTTGTGGGTGCAGGAGCAGAAGCACAGGGAAATTCAAGCATGTGCAGAAGAAAGAGCTGGAAAAGATAAACTAATGGGAAAATCAGCATTTTCCCTTTGAGTAACAGTGATGAAATCAAGTCTAGTTTACTGACTCACATCTTGGGAGCTGACATGACATCTCCAGCTTGTGTGACTCTACTGGAGTCACCAGATGCCACAGTTCAGGCAATTACTGCTATCACTATGGGCTGTGAGATCAGGAAATTTCCATTTGAGCCCCACAGAGGTCTGGGTGCTACCAGGTGGTGATGGCAGGAGCTGAACTCCACTGTGGATCTGGGGTGTTCAGCTGAGGCTGGACCTACATGTGCAAATCATGCAATGTTAAACAGTTTTTTTCTTCTACTAATGAGATTTATAAGCACTTTAGAAACTAAGCTGGTTTTTGCTGTTTCCTCCTACAAAGGTTTATATTTTTCAACAGGATGGTTCCCTCTAGCACTGATTCAGGAATGCCAGCTGTAATTAAAGACTTGGAAAAAACAATATATTTAATGTTTTTTTCAGGCTGACAAGTGTTGTCCTACCTTGGGAATGTCTGACCTAATAGGTGTAGCTTTCCATTTGGATTTCCTTGCTGCATCATTTGATATTAGCTTTCTTCTTAAAGGTTTTTGAGACCTATGTTTATGATAAGCACTTGGTAATCTTGCATTGAAATCATAACAAAATGTCACACTAATTTATTCACTGGGAATATTTTGCCAGCTTCTTGTTTAATTCCCCTCAAAGCTAATTTAGATGCTTGTTGTCTGTGTATTCCACATCTGTCTGTATTAATAATTGTGCAAGTGTCTGAACAAATTAAGACATTTTGCAGCATTTAAACATCCCAAAGATCTTACATGTTATGTGAAAGTGGAGAGGCTGTACTATAATTTATGGACATTTTCCCATTAATCTCTGAATTGTTTTGGCAGCTACTGCCTGAAAGCAGCAGCTACCTGGCAAGGACAGAATATCTGTCAGGCCATGAAGGGTGCCTGCATTCACTGGAGAGATAAATGGGAGCACTGAAATAGAGTTAAGCCCAGAGAAGGAAGCTCATCCTCAGACAGACTTGCCAAGCCTGTTTCATTATAGCTTATAGCCCTCATTGTGGCTTAGTGAATGCTGTTAAGTATTCTGTCAAAGTAAACTTACTTTTCCAGACAAGTAGCTCTGCAAAGCCCTAAGGTGCCACTGCTAATACTTGAAGTTGTTTACAGTGGTGTTTTTTTGGATAAAGCATACAGGTACTGTAATAAGATGTCCAAGATTTCTTAAAATGTGTTTTCTAATCCAAAACATCTAGGAAGGCTTTAATTTTTTTTTTTTTTTTACCTTTTCTGTCCTGCTGTAATGAAAAGACAGATTATTTCTTAAAAAGAAGCATTTTTTTTCCATGTACTTTGAGGGCAGAAAAGTATTACTCTATAGAATCTTAATTTATACTCATCACTGGGGATGCATATCATGGAAGGCCTTCCTACAACTTAACTGCAAATTGTAATGTCTAGAACACATGATTATGGTGTTTAAGGTTCTTTGAGAAGAAAAGCCAAAAATGAAAATGAGAAGACTGACAAAGATATAATTTCAATTTTTGTGTGCCTACTTATTTAAAATATGCTTTTAGGTTCTTACCTAGTCACTTAAAATATGTTCTATTCATTAACTAACTCCTGTTCAAGCCAGAAGATCCACTCTGTCATAGCATAATTAGGAAAAAAGTAATCAGTTGAAAGAAAGAATCTTAAAACTTAAAAGGAAATTAAAGAAATAATTTACAGAGAAATGAGAAAAATGAGTACAGAGACCATAACTGTTTAAAGTTGTTATTATATCTTTTCTTTAAAAAAAAATAAAATTTGATGTTGAATAAGGAAACTTTCATTACACTTTTGCAGGGAACTGACTCAAAGAATGTCCAGTTATAGTTCAACAGAAGATGACATAGCACCTGCAAAGCTTCAAGATATCTTGTATCATTCCAGATAGATTTATTTAGTCTTAATTGGAACTAAGGAAGCAGATTTTCCATTGTTTTTTGCTAATCATATAATAATGATTTATAGGCAAGTGAAAATAAGACTGCAGGTTCTACATAGGAGTCTTTGCTGCTGTGCAAATTTGCAGTGGTATTTTCCCAGTCATAGTTAACTAGGCTCTAAACACAATATAATGCACTGAGAGCAGCTGCTTTAAGAGACTTCCCCATACTCATGTATTTACAATCTATATGCTCAAGTGGATTTCATGTAACAACTGTATTAATGGACTTAGTTACTAAACATTTGTGGATCATGTAACTGTTATGTCATTATATGCTAAATGAAGCTTAGTTGTAAGCCTCAGATCTTTAATCCAAGATCAACTCTTCCATCTCCACAGAGGTGTTATTTGCATTATTTTCCATTTGGATCAGCCTGTGATCTGACTACAGAGTTAACAAGCCTTTGCCCTCAATTATTCTCCCTCCTCTCTTCCAAGTGGTTTTGGACACTTCTTTTCAGTCACCACAAGACAGTGAAAATTTTGTTTCTTGCTGCACATCCAGCAGCAATATCTACTGATAGGCAGGCCCAGTAGTGCCTTTTCCCTAACACAGGTTTGCAGCAGAAATGTGGCCTTTTGAACTGATGAAGAAGCAGAGAAGGAACTAGTTAACCTAAAAGACCTCTTTCACCTCTAATTTCTTTGGGGAAAAGAATACAAAAAGTTCACTGACCTCATTTGCTATGTTTGCTGTCAAATAATGATCCTGTTATGAGGTTATTGAAGAAAATATTGAGATGCATTGCAATTATGCTTGGAAAATTATCCAATAAGCTCTTTGCATTTGCAAGTTCTATAGAACTGTCTGCTGTATGGAAACATTTGTATTTAAACTGTTAATTCAAGAGGGCTCTATGAACTTACTGAGTGCTTTGAAATCCATTACAAAAACCATTCTCATTGTGTACCATGCAGACCTACAAAAATCAAGCACATGCTCTTACCCAAAGCGATCATAAACAAAAGTATAGAATACCACAAAAAAAAAAAAAAAAAAAAAAAAAAAAAAAAAAAAAAAAAGAACCTTATATGAATTAAACAATGGTCCTCGAAAGAAAAATAAAAAATGCAATCATTGAATTGCATCCCATGAGAGGAAATTGGGCCAAAATTGATCTGGATAGCCAAATTTATTATTACATGAAGTGAATGTACAATGAAATTTGATTAGAGCAAGTGTGCCATCATTCCCTTTTGCAAGATTGAGCACAGAACAGCACAGCCTTGATGAAAAGAATCGATAGCATTGAAAGCAAAATTGGAGGGCTGTCAAATCATCTTAATTCCTATTTTCTGTGTGAGTGCAGTGAGATTGCTTGATGCACATGCTAATAACCAAATTAGTGCGCTTTTCACTCAGTACAGAGTTAAGACTCTATAAAACTCGAATAATATTGCTAAAAGGAAGAAAAAAATCCCTCAAACCCACATGAAGCTGAGATGCCATAAAAGACAAGTTGCACTTCGAAATTATAGTTAACAAAGCTGCATTTCTCTCAATTTTGTAGACATGAGGATATGTAAAACTGCAACTTCACATTTGTTAATAGACATGTTGACCAGCAATCTTCCTTCTCCCGTGACTGGAAATAGAATCTATTTAACAGGCACACACACCTATATGCACAACACACATAGCAAGAATTGACCTGTGAGGCTCTATGAAATCCATCACTTACAAGTGCATGATACAGAATTTCTCTGAGATATTTGTCATCAAATTTCCTCAGAAAGGTTTGAGGGTGTTTTCAAGGTCAGCTGAAGCCATCCTAAACCTGAATTGCCTTCAAATTCTTGCTCCCTACATTCCCCTCACATTTCCTCTCAACCTCCTTTATGCAAAGCAAGGCAGCTGTTGATGTGGCCAGGAGGAGTGGAGACAAGCAGGCAGGGTGACAAGGTGGTAAAGATTGTGTGGATGTGTGTCACCCACCACACCTAGGGAAAAATTCAAGGCACACTCAAAAATCTACAGATTCCTCAGCAGCAACCTGAGTTCTGTTTTGATTATATTTGTATTGCTTTTAACAGCTTTCCAGTGCCTCCCCTAGCAGATGTTCCTCTTCACACCCTGTGCATGCAGGACCCTCCTGAAGATCAGCCTGGGGAAGCTCAGCAGCTACAGATTAATGATGTTCAAACTTTCCTCTGACCTTCTTAAAGGCACATTTGAAATTATATGTTTTTCTTTCCATCTTTGAGTAGTGCTATATTTTCACAAGAACAAACTTTGAGGAATATATTCTTTAAGTGTAAAAAAAGAATCTGTGGTTGCAGCACAGAGAAGAGTCAGGGCAAACCTGAGAAAGAGCATCTTGGCAGGGAGTCTCTGCACCTCTACTTGCCTTAGAACATGAACATCAGAGCTGTCACCCAGCACCAACACCGCACTATCCCTCACCCTTAAACAAACAAATAAATCACACTGTTCAAAGAGCACAGCAGTAAAGAGAGATTTTTAGGTACTCTTGTTATATAATTAGTAAAAAGTTGCAGATAAACTAGTGGTTGAGGAAAATGACTCAGCCTAATTCAGGACTTTCATAAAAGGTGGATTCAGGAATACAATGGATTGAGCAATGTCATACTCTAAGCTCATGCTAGATCTTGAAGAACATGAGGCTAAAAGTAACTTTATTACTCTATCATAGATATCTAATGCAGAAAAAAACTCATTTTGCACTTAGTAGGTTCAAATCAGAAGACATTTTATAATACTCCATAATACATAAGGACCTTTTATGTACAGTTGCAGAAGACAATAAGGACTCTTGATTCTCTTTTTTTTTTTTTTTTTTTTTTTTTTTTTTTTTTTTTTTTTTTTTTTTTCCCAGAAAAATTACTGGTGAGTTATATTCAAATCTAAGAGTTTAACTGCATGTGTTTTGTATTTTTTGCTATTCATTTTACTGTTTTATTTTTTTTTATCTGAGCTTGGAGAAAACATACTGATGGAGTTACACATACAATATCTCTTAATTAGGCCATTGCCCCTTGTGGAATTAAAAAAACCCAAAACTATCTGCTAATTCTACCCTTATGGGAAAGCTGTAAGGTAGGAGCACTAAGCATAAAAATACAGCACAGGTGGACAGAAAAAGATTTTCTCATGCTGAATCCAGTAAATAGACAGATTGTATTGTAATTTATGAGACAATGCTGCTGCATTGCAAACCTGGAAAGATATAAAAAACATATGGAGCACCTTCAGCTTTAACATTTGAATTTGGCTACAAGCATCATGTCCTTGATGGTTACTGTGAGCCAGGCACTTGCTTTTAATCTGTGGATTCTCTGTAATAATATATTCTGAGAATTGATAATTTTATGGAACACTAGCTTAAAAATCTGTCAACTGATTGAACATGGTGTTTGCATTCTTAGGCTGTCAAGAAATAAAACAATGTATTTATTATTTATTTTAAAACAAGATGGAAGCAAGCAGCCTGACATTTATTGCATTTAAAACACAGCAATGAACTTCTGACCTGTTAGCTGCCTCCATGTGAGTGTCTAGTGAGAATACCAAGTTGTCAGCTATCATGGGCTCAGGATGAACTTTTTACTCGTTTTTATCTGCACAGAAAAATTATCCCATAGAGTACTAAGCACTTGCAATTCCACTCATACAATCCTTTCCTTAATAAAGTTATCAAATGGTGATGATACATATATAAACCTGCACCAAAACAAGTTCTGTATTTCACTTGCAGTTTGTACAGAGGCAGATATTTCTTTGTCTCACTGCTTGGTGCCAATAAAGTGCAAATTGCTCCTCCAAAGACTCAGGGTGATGACAGTCTGAGCCATTAATAACCATCATTGGTGACACAGGCTCTGTGAGTGTATGAGAAGGTTCTAACCAGCTCCCAAACTAGCAGCATCTGGGCCTTCACTGTCTTCTCATGGATGAAGAAATTCGATCCAGAATTCACACAGATTAGCTAGGAAAACAATTTTCATACACAATAAGAAAAAAGTAAAATAAACCAAAACCCAGCATAATTCTAGAAGTTCCTTGGGTAAAGATCTTTGGTAACCAAATTGTCCCAGAGGCTCATCTTAAATCTGCTAGAAAGCTCATTTGACAAGAAGATAGTACTTTACCTGCTGGTCATATCAAATATACCTGATGAGCAATTTAAAATTCAGCATCTCTACTTGGATACTCTGATTACTGAAGAGCTATGGACACTACTCTTACAAAACAGCTGAGCTCCCTATATCACAAGTTCAATATTTCAAGTGTAAGAGTTTATCATGATCATTAACTGACATCTGTTAGGCTTCTATGTAATTTATTAATATGATTTTTAATTTAATGTGTCTATTATCAGTAGAAGAACCTTTTTCACCATAAAGATGTACAAGTATTTAGATATATGAGCAGATAACTTTTAACTAAAATGATGTTCTTTTGCTCCCTTAAGTTCAGTTAGAAATTACTTTTGCCAGTATAGTCATTGATTGCATTAGACCCATGAAGTCATTCAGTATCTTCATTACTTTAATTATAAAGCACTCCTCTAAACTCTACTTTTGAGTATTTCTCAATGAAAGTGATGGGTGGAGCAATTTCTTTTGTACAAAGTCAAATTTTAATCTTATGGTCAAACCTTCAAATAGATCAATGCTTTCATCTCATGCAAAAGCTGAAATGAAGGGCTGTCTTTTAGCAACCACAGATGGTACAGAAGAGATGCACCCTAATTACATGGATATTTGCTGCAGCAGACTGACACTGGTGCCTGCAGAAGCAGTGATGTTCACAATAAAGGTCTCAGCACATTGTGCAAGGCATTAATATCCATACTTGCATATCAGCAATGGCAAACAAAAGTTTCCTCTTACTATCCCATTAGATATAGCTTGGGCTCAGTGAAGGCAAAATCACTGGAAGACTCAAAATAAAAGGTTTAACTGAGGCTATAGAAGCCTTGTCCAATTCAGTATTTGGCTGCTCTGCTGGTATGTCAGAAATAGAAGTACCACCAATTTTTTGCAAGCTCACAGTGTTCTCATCCACAGGCAAAACAAGCTACTCTGGGAAATAACTTCAGGTTGCAGTTTTTACTCAGAACATTGTTGAAGCCCCAAGGAAAAGGTTAATTTTCCTCAGGTAGCTTGGAAGAGAATGTCAGTGAAGCCTGCAGTGATTTGCAGCATGCCATGTTCTATTGTGGCAGAGATGCAAGAGATGCAGGTTCACCTCTTGGCCTTGTGTTTTCAATATTATACTTTTTCTGTGGTACAAACCATGTTTGTGCTTACACAGCTTAAGCAATGTGCTCTGATTTATCTTCTTTTTCCCTAAAAAGGTGGAGTGACAGTACAGTTTGACTAGCTGTGGTGATAACCTTCTGTAATGCTATGCCTGACTGAAGCAAAAATCACTCTCTGAGGATGGGAGAAATTGTTTCATCTGAGTTCTGATGCCTAATAATTTTTTCAGCTGTACTTTCAAACTTACATATAACAATTGATTTGTTTTTTTTAAAGGAGCTACCTATTTTGTTAATTTGCACATTTTTAGTGACTTAACCTGTTTTGCTATACTATACTGACAAAACTGTTGATATTCAGCTACATTTTTCTTAGCCTCCCCTCAAATTTCTGAGCTGGGAATAAGGCTCTTCTTTGCATATCAGTGTGGAGAATGATATCAAACTAGTGTTCAATTGTAGTCTTTTCTTCTCTTATGAAACTCATTAATTTTGGGCCTATAATTAAAAAAAACCACAAAGTTGCATAATACACTTTAGGCTTCTCAAGGTTTAGAAAAATATGTGGAGAAGTCCAGGCTTAGAAGAACCACCCTCATTTCCAATCAATAGCACGTAGATAGGAAACAAACACTGGAGCTGAATTTGGCAAAAGATGCAGAGAGTAATGAAATGGGGTTCTATAACTGTGTGAGCCAGAAAGGGAAGGTCAGAGAAGGTGTCCTCCTTGGATGAGTGAGGCTGGCAAACTGGTAAATACAGACAAGGAGAAGACTGAGATACTCAACTACTTTTTCCCCCTCAATCTTCATTGTCAATCTCTATTTTAAAAATACCATCCAGGGGAAGTCCCCGTTGACTGTAAAAAGGAAAATGTTGCACCCATTTAAAAAAGGGTTAAAAGGGAAGATCCTGGGAACTACTGCTTTTTCAGACTCACCTCTGTGCCTGAGAAGACTGTGGAACAGATCCTATTAGAAGCTGTGCTGATGCACATGGAGGACAAAGAGGTGATTAAGACAATTTTACAGGACACTTTTTACCAAGGGCAAGTCCCACCTGACCAACCCAGTGGTCTTCTATGATGTCTGCCTCAGTGGGCAAGGGAAGAGCTAGGAATGTCATTTATCTTTTCTTCTATAAAGCTTTGACACAGTTCTCCACAACATCTGAATTGGAGGGACATGAATTTGATGGATAAACTCTTTGGTGGATGAGGGATTGGTTGGATGATTGCATCCAGAGGGTAGTGGCCCATGGCTGAGTGTTTTAGATTAAGGTGGATAACAAACTGGTCCCAGTACTCTTTAATATCTTTATCAGTGAAGACAGTGGGATGAAGTGCCCTCAGCACATTTCCAGATGACATGGAGCTGAGCAGTGCAGTTGACACCACAGGGATGAGAGGACACCCAGAGGGACATGGAGAAGCTCTAGAAGTGGGTGCCCAGGGAATCTCATGAAACTCAACAAGGCCAAGTGCAATGTCTGCCCCTGGCACAGGGCAATCCCAAGCACAAACACAGTTTGGGCAGAGAATGGATTGAGGAAAAAGGCCTGGGGTGTTGGCTGACAAGAAGCTCAAGGTTCCTGCTCCCAGAAATCCTGCCATGTCCTGGGATTCATACAAAGAAGTGTGTGCAGCATGTTGTAGGAGGTTACAATAATAATAAGCCAGAATACTGGTAGGAAACAAGTAAAAAAGGCTGCTTTATAGGTTTAATATTTCAATAGGATGTGTTGATAATCAAAACCTCACAAGTTAAGTATTAATAAAAAAATACAGAGTTGTAGAATTTTGAAAGATCTGTGGAACAAAATTTGTTTCATTTCCTATTATTTACCTATTCCTCAAATCACTCCTCCCCCCCATCACCCAAAAAAGCTTTAGGAAGTGCCAGATTTCTGCTGTCACCAAGTCTCTCCACCTATCTGTGCACTGAAACAAGTCTTTATTAACCAAATACAGGTTTACCCGGGTAAAATTTTTAATATAAGTGTTTCATGGAATTCTCAGCATGAAGAGAAAATATCTCAAATCCATGTTTTGGATTCTTTTAGGCTGCACTTTCATCATCACACCTGCCTGATGTCTTGTGAAGCTTTGCTCCATCACTGGAGTTGACTGTCACACAGAGCTTATGTAGGTATTACATGACAATACCCAAAGTTTAATATCTCTTACATTGTCATTCTAAGAGACAGCAAATAAAATGGCTGGGTGAGATTTAAAGGCCCAGACCCAAAACAAGCAGACACTATCCTGATTTTCTTTTGTACTCATTCTTCAGTAGCATGCTCCTGAAATGATGTAAATCATTAAATGACACCTCTGGTAATGCATACATCCATAAATATCACTATTGTCTGAGGTTTCTTTGTTTCACCAACAGGACACAGGGACAATCCAACTGCTCTCCCTTGGTAATTTTGTGAAAGATTTGAATTACACAAAGTACACCAGCAAAAGAAAGCTAATTTGAAGCAACTGAAGAAATGGACTTGGCTTTCATAGTCAAGATCTAACTTCATGAACTGACAGCACTAAAAATTTCATTCTGTGGTTTTCATTTTTGCCATTATTTAAGGTAGGTATTATTGAAATCTTGACAGATATTGTAATTCCATTAACTACAGTCTCATGTGTGTGAGCCAGCTGCCTTGCATTTAGGTTCAGCTTACATAACTAAGAAAGCAGCTATTCACCAGTAATAATATTTATTTTTCACTGTTCTTTTTCCTTGTATTTATCATCATAATATTATTTTTCTTTCCTGCCTGCTCTTAACCTCTGCGGTTGCACTTGGGATTTTAAAGTAAGGGATGCATTAGGACAGAGATTGGGTTTATATGTAGTGAGTTTGGGTAATAATAAATCCTCCAGATTAATAATGCTGTGATGCAGTTTCAGTAGATCTTTTCTGTGGTTTTCCTGTACTAGCCAAGGCAAACTAAGATTAGACAATGCTAAGAAAAACAAGGGGTCCTTGTCTCCACTGGCATCCTCCCCTAAAGTAGTTCATAACTTAATGCTACTGTTAATTGGTGAACATTCTAAAATATGTCAGGACAAGTTTAAATAGGAGGCATTAATTGGGATTTGTCCCATATGGGAGTCATCCTGGGCCTGCATAAACAGAGATGAATGAAGAGGCTTCGCTCCCGTTGGAAACGTGACCTCTCTGGGCTTATTGGGCTCCTGATATAACAGGCACTGAAACAGCTAATTAGCTTGGCACTGGTTCAGACAGCTGGATTAGAGTCAGTGATAAAATGCAGCAGAAGGCACCTCTTGGCACAGGTCCCTGTAACTCATCCCAACAGCCTGGAAATCCAGTGGAGCAGAGGGGTCCTCCAGGCTGGGCTTGGAGGCTCCTTCTGAGTCCAGAGAAGCCAAGCCATTTGTCAAAGCCACCCTGAGCTGTACATGCTTATACTGCAAGAACAGAGCCATATATCTGCCATAAATCAGCCCCAGGTCTGGGCCAAGCTACTGTAAGTTCCTCCCCTGTGAGCAAATACTCTGCCACTCTTTGTAGAGGAGAGAGTTCCACAAATTCAAAGCTGCATTACAGTCCATGGGCACACCACTCACACCCTTTTAACAAGGAGATCTCACCAGCTACCCTTACTTTACACCAGGGAGCATGAATTTTGTATCAATGTGCTTTAGAAATACACTTAACATTTTATGCTCCTGAAGCAATATGGGCTGCCAGCATGACAGGGAAACGTTTCAAGGCAAGGGGAATACAATTTCTGGGGAATACAATTCTTGGGTAATATGTCAGGACAAGATGCCTTTACATCAGATAAGAATAAATAACAGCAATACTCAGAAAATTATTTGGGGATTAAAAGAAAATTTTCAATGACCATCATCTCTGCTGACCTCACTGTTTTGTGCTACCTCACAGGGACAAAATTCAAGAGAGAATTTTTTGAACAATGGTTTAAATTTAACTACAGCAAGCCATTCAGCTAAGCAGTAGTTACTTCTGAGTTTTACTAGATTTTTATTAATTTAAAACTTATAAATGTAATTGGAGAAATATGATTCTGTACCAACACAGTAGGAAGGATCTTATGCAGTCATTCCATATGACTGAGTCTGCTTTGACATTCTCATGTTCATATATTCTAATATGTTCTAATAAAACCTTAGTAGCCTTCTGTTCCTGTTCTCTCTTTCACACCCTTCCCTCTCTATACTCTCCTTTGAAAAATGAGATTAGTTTGAGATAATATATTTGCACAATTTGTGCATACAAATAGCAAGAACATTGAAAAATGTATTCCTACAGCAAGGAACATGGGTTTTAACCTAACTTGGCTATTATATGGTCCCTGAAATATATGAAGAGATTTAAAACATTCATCTTGGAGTTCAGCTATGGCAGGCTCACATCATTTCCCATCCACATTACATTCCCTATGATGTGAAGGGATTCATGGAGCCTTCTTTTCTGCTCTCATTACAGTCTTTGTCACTAGGAATGAAGTATCCAAATTTTAATGCCTCATATATTTTGTCAGCTGTAGTGGTGTGCTATACTACTCTGACCTTTTTGATTGGCTTGCCATTTCAGTTCTCCCTATTTACAGCTTCATTAACCTGTGGGGGAGAGATGGACTGGCTACCAATCAAGGGACAGTCTATTGAAAAGGTCAGTGTAGTCCAGCATATTTACAATCCCTCCACAAACCAAGTTTGTGCAAGTTGTAGATGTAGAGTTCCCCATTTGGGACAGCAAAGTAGCAGCAATAGGAAAAAAATGAAGTGACATGAATTCAGCCCCAATGCCAGACATTAGGAAAATGAAAGGGAGGAGGAAAGTCTCCAACTCAGTTCCAGAGAAACACCACATTTGTTAACCCACAGCTCTTAACAGAAAACATTTGATCTCAACTGGATGACACTGCCCAGATAACTGAAACCTACAGTTATTACTATTATGAGTTAGTTTTGAAGTCAACTCTAAGAAACATACTGTCTGTTGAATGTAATCCTGGGAAGCAAGAATGAAAATTGAGCAAGCTCTTTTGCACAGAAAGCTTTTTAAACAGGAAATATCTGAAGTTTGCCAACATTCTTTGCTATAGACTTCACTAAACATCATCTTACATATGAGAAAACATTAGTAATAGTTATGTAATTAGTGACATTTTAAGATAATTCAAAACTGATTCATAAGACAAACTTCTATTTAGACCACAAAGAGATAGGACAAAACTCAGACTAAACACAGGGATTGATAGCAGGAGGCTGTGCTATAGGGGGCTCTGTCTTTCAGATAAGAATAAGAACTGAACTAATGACCACTTATGATCAGTGAGGTTGTTTAGGCATGTTAATCTGATTGACCTGGCCAGACTCCAGCTTCTGTAATTACTCTCAGAATACCTAATTTTCTCCTAAATGTAATTGTTTTGTGGTGGCAGTGAGGCAGAGGAAAAGAGCCTCCTTTCCTAAGTACCTGAGCATTCCTACATGAAGCATAACAGAATTTCTGGGGTGAAAACACAAGGAAAGAATTATATATGAAAAGTCTGAACTAGTTATGAATTACCTGGGAAAGTAACATACAGTGAAGAAATTTAAAAAAGCAAGATTTCCCCCTCAATCATCACAATGAATAAATAATGCCAGCTCCAACTAATATTTAATTTGTCTTTGTTGCAAGGCACTACTTCTCTCCAGAATTAGAAATAAATTGATTCATTAAAGAAATGGATGAATTAGGCATTAATTAATCTGTTTTGGTCCATAAGGATGCCACTTCGTAAGACTTTATTTCTCCTATTATTTGTATTATTAGTACATGTCCAGGGGCTGTTGTAAATTTGCTTCTTTATCAGTTATTCTTTATTTAAAGTAGCACTTAGGAAACAACTAATTACTTGTCTTAATGCTTCAGTTTCCAAGCAAGAGAAAATTTTACTGCACTGCCCTTTTCAGCAACACTTGGAGCATGGACATGTGATCTCATGCTCCTGAAGAAGCCAGTGAGAGAATTCAAATACTTATATTTCTCTCTGTTTAACACATTGAGAATATTAAGGTCCCATTCACTTTGATACTGTTTAATATCCTTCTATGATTGTGATTTTCTCTTTTGCTCAGGGACACCAACCCACCCTTTCATAAGGTAAATTTCATATTTGTTGACTGTAAAAGGCCATGCAAGATGTGCAAGAAGCAGAGCACAAAGGACAGTGAGACTATCAATGCAAACTATAAATAAAAAAAATTGATTGTAGTGACATATGCCTTATATATGCACACAAAAACACCAGGATTTCAACAAAAATCTTGTCACTGCATGACTTGTCTGATGTGTTACTCACAGAAAATGGTTTTAAAAAGTGTTATATTAAGTGGTCACTTTCACTTTATTTACAACAAATTAAAGCTGTAAAATCAATTAGATCCTATTGCTAATCAGAGGAATCTGCTCCAAAGAAATACTCTGACATATTGGTAACTTGGTAATGTGTTGAATTTCTGTAGGCCAGTAATTTTTCTTGGCTTGCTCTACATAAACATCTAATAGCAAAAGGAAAAAAAAAAGTAAATCAACACAGTTTTATTGAAGTCTGTGTTGATTTAAGCCATCTGAAGTTCTGGCTCAGTACTGAGATTATTTGTTATTACAAGAAAAGCATACGTAAAATCTAGGATATTTTATCTTTAGAGGCTTGGCTGGAAATGTTGTTCTTGGGCATGAAGAAAGCTGAAGACAAACATTTTGAACATGAAAAAAATATTGCTCAGATTTAGTGACCTCTGAATAAAAAATCTGTTTGATTTAGTCAACTTAATTCTACCCCTATGGTGTTGTATTGTTGCTTATCACACATGCTCACTTGCATTATAAAAAAGACAAATCCTTGCTTAATTAATTTTATAATATAATAGTTGACAGTATAATAATTACAACTTCTTTAATTCCCTAGATCATTATCTTCATTGACTCCTAGAAATGTTTTGGATACATGAGAAATTCCTGAATCTACCCAGCTGTCCAGACTCCAACTAGTATTCAATGGACTCACAAGAAAATCCCCAAAAAACCCAAACAACCCAAACCAAGTCAAACCAACAGGATTTGCAATTGTCACTAAAAACAAAAAGTCAGTAATTTTATTTTTTATTTACATATTGCCATCTATGAAGAAAAGGCAGATCCCAGGCTACAGCCTGCTGGGGATAGCAGTAATATGAACTACAGAAGATGAGGCTGATGTCCATACACACGTTAACAGACATGGACCTGCACTTGCCTTTCCCAACATGGGTACCT
The DNA here is from genome assembly GCF_029582105.1 of Oenanthe melanoleuca. Taxonomy (NCBI): domain Eukaryota; kingdom Metazoa; phylum Chordata; class Aves; order Passeriformes; family Muscicapidae; genus Oenanthe; species Oenanthe melanoleuca. The sequence goes on from NC_079333.1 coordinate 10,135,115, forward strand.
GCAACTCTCCTTCCCATCATCTTCTCTACATGATCCTTTGGAGTTGCCAAGACACAAATAAATGCTAAATACTGCTGCCAAATCTCTTATGGAATGAACTGCAATGTAGACAAATGCCAGCTCCTGAGGGGAAGAGTGCTTGTGGTGCTTCTGAGGACATCAGGGAACTTAAGAGACAGAGGTACTGAGGTACCTCAGAAAGGCAATTATTGGTTCTCCTTGTTCCTTCTGATGAAACACTGAAGACAACTTCTGATCTTTCTGAAGAAATTAAAATAGTCTATATACAACCAGTAGGGATAAAAAAATTTCTTGCTGGATAATGCAGGTATCTGAGTGAAGTTGTGAAGCACAAGTTTCGTGAAACCATTTTACTGATTTAAAATGAAGCTTCCTCTATGTTTTTTGAGCATCCCAAAAGCAATGCCAGGAACACTCTTCACTCAGTTGTCCATGAATAAATGCAAATGAACACAGACATTCAGGTTTCAAAGTTGGGGAGAACAGCATACAGAAGCCATTACCATTTAAATGATTTTTTTTTCTATACATACATAGACATGAGAAGTTAATTAAAAATGCACTATTAAAGCTGACTTTGTAATAAGCAGTCATTTAGCCCTTTGAATCAGGCCAGACCTTAAAAGCCATTTCACTTTCTTAATGGTAGCTCTCCATCACTAATACTTTTCCAAAATGATAAGCCTTCATTCTGTTTTCAAACATCTAGATAGATTGCTACCTCTTGATTATTTTTGCTGTTGAGATGAATAAATAAAGTAAGGTTTACTAAAGCTATCAACTGGATATCAGATGAAAATGAGCTTTCAAAGGGAAAAAATCTATTTAAGTTTAGGCAACACTCCCCCATCTCACTTATTAAAAGAACAAAGGTTTCCTTTAAGTACATCAAAAAAAGGTAAACCTAAACCCCTTAAAAATTAGGTACAAAAGGCACACAGAGTGACTGGGGGGATGAAAGGTGGGGTAGATCTCAGATGACATGAGGTGTGCCTACAGAAGCAAGCAGGGCTGTCAGCAGGAAGAATTCAGGAACAAACAAAGAGGCTGATGGCCCAGATTAGCATCATAAGAGCATTTTAGTGTCATGAGCTCTAGTCTGGCCCTGGGCACCTGGGGACCCTGAAAGGAGCCCAGTCCATGTGCTCTAAGACTGCTTTGCAAAGTAAAGTACTGAGAGAATGGGGAGGGGTTTTGTTTTCAGGAGGAAGCCTCTACTGTGAACTAAAATGCTTTTACACAGCGCTGTATCCCGGATTGCAAATGGAAGAGAAACAGCAGATGCTCATCTCTTCCACAGCCATGACAGAGTTTGTTTACAGGTTTCTCAAAAAGTCATTGCCACATCCCTTCAATTGCCATTATGCATATTTAGCTGACACAATGCTCACAGGATGCAGTTTAGACATCCCTGGCCGCAGAGCACTGAGCTGCTGCTGCTTCCCCCAGCGAAGGGTTGCGTGTGACCTGAGCACGGCGGTTCAATAGGTGAACTTTTCGGAGAGGCAACAGAGGTGGAACGCATTAGTGTCACTTAGAGAAACATCAGACATTTTGGGGTCGTTTCCATACAACCCACAGCCAAGTAAAATGCTGTGGGAATATCTCCTAACTGAAGCTTTTCAGCAGTTCATTTCTTGGAGAAGGGTTTCATTTGAAAGAATGAAACACTGCCACTGCTTAAACGGTTTGTCTCTAGGCCAAGGAATGATCTCTGTGCTGAGTGGGCACAGCACTTTACAGACTTGATGATTAAATGATAATGGCAGCATTTCAACAAAAGCAACGTTAACTGCTTACAGCAAAAGCAGAAGTGGAGATCATGCTAGAGATTCCTAAAAGATGAAAAGCATTTTGCTCATACTTCCTCTCCATCGCAGAGATGAATTGAGAGATCACTTAGCCTCTGTATATTCCCACTTGTGTGTTAATTTTTGTCTGCATTTCTTACTGATTTTGCTGTTTCTTGATCTCCTTTTTTTATACATATAGCCTGACAGGGGCAGATATTTTTGGAGATTTGCAAAAAGGTAGATCTCTCCATCATTAATAACAGCAGCCAAGATATTGTTAGAGAGAATTTTTGCATCAAAATATTGCAAAAAGCACATCTCTGAAGGAATTCACAGAGTGATCACATAATAGCTGCAGTTTCTATTGTATTTCTCTTTACATTTGTATGTCCACTTGAACCTGAATATCAAATCAAGTTTTAGAGAAACAGAATAATAAATATCAGCAAGAAACAGCACAAATGTTGCACATGAAAAGCAGCATAAATATGCATCCCTAGCATTTGCAAATTCACACCAGCTCTGTGTCACACAAAAGATGAAATGGTGGTTACAACACTCACAATCATAAGGAAAATAAAGGGTCATTAACTTGATGCAAAAAGTGCATTTCATTTAATAACTTTTTACAGTTTAAAAAGCAGGGAATTGTTAATGCTATATAACATAGTATTAAATAATGCTATAAATGATAATATCTAAAATTTAAAGCTGAGGCTACCCATGAAACAATAGAGATTTTTTTTTTAAAAATTGGGAAGACAGATGCTAAGAGAAAGAAAGTCAGAAGCCAAAAGAAGGGAAAAATCTCTCCACAGTTATATCACTCTCCAAGGACAAAAAAAGTTTAATCATGAGATATTTTCCACCACTTCCTCCACAGTCAGAAAAACCCACTTAAGAAAAGAAGCAAACAGTGAGCAGCAAAACTCACTTTCATATTAATATTAATAGTGTCTAGGAATAAATTCAGTTGCAACAACAAATTTCTCTACTTTACTCCTGGTTAGCTAAATAATAATATGCTGAGATCTAGGCATCATACAAAACTTTATGAATGGCAAAGAAATAAAGATAATCATGTGAGAATTAATAGATGTCTCCAGTGATTCCTTACAAAGGCAAATTATGACTGAACTACTTGTTTATGTGGAGTTTGTGATTTTACAGTGCAAACAAATGTGAACTTATAGAAAAAGAGATTATGATGGAGCAATAAACTGACAAGGAGATTTTTTTCAGTGTGCTCATGCTGTATACAACAGGGAGATATTACATGCCCAGATTACATAGTTATTTCTAGTGCCTCCTGCCCCACCAAGTGGACTAATAGTGTTATTTTTTTATCATAAATTTGTATATTTTCCTTTCAGGACTAAATGAAGTATATGTTCCCATAGCAACAAAAGCTAATTCTTTAACAAATTTAAGTCTGAGCCTTTAGCACTGAATTCCATGGAAGCTTACTTTCATATGGATCTTTGAAATGTGCTATTATACAGGCATTTTTAATCTGCAAAGCTCAGAGATGGAGGGGGGTGGGAAGTCAGTAATCTATACATGGCATAATATTCACATCTCTAAATGCACCATAAAATTTCCTAATCCTTCATCCTGAAAATCCATCATACCCCGAAAAATCTGTTTAACATGTCTGCTGCTGCTTTTTAGAAAATTTTTGTTCCAAAACATAACAATGGTCATTAGACAGTTTACAGTTTCCTCTCAGAGAGCCTTGGAAAATGTGATATTCAGTGAGTTCCAGCTTTCTAATAAGAGGGACAGCTATTAGGCAAACCCAGTTTAAATAAGAAAATAAATACTCTTTCAGCACATGAAATTAACAGGATCAGAAAAGGCTTCCAAGGACAACAACAGGACTAAACCAAATGTCAACTCACATTCTAAACCTTAAGGAAAGACTTACTACACTAAATTTAGGATAAAGAAAGTTCGTTTAATCAGCAATCTTAACCATTAATTCACATCTCCTTCTTAAAAAAGCACATTCCACATCACCTTCACCCCTCCCAAAAGCAAACTTGATTTCTTTCTCTTTGTAGCTGAAGGTGTTTCTTCATCCTTCTCATGGGAAAGCCATCCCATGGTTTCTCCTCTTCAATTCATGTCTTCATTTCAAGTTTTGAAAGACTAGGTGACCTCTCTAATACAAGTTGCTGAATGCTTAGCTGCATTTATACTGTTCTGTTATAAATTTTTAAAATAGCTCACAAAAGGGCTAAAGCATATGCTCAAAAATTTATTCTTAAACTACACAATTCAGAGAAAAATTTCTCTTTGTAGAAGATGAAAGGAAGGTTAAACCATACTAAGTTCCAATTTTTTGACTACGAGGTGGGGGGGCGGGAATCATCTCGCTAAATTTCCATAATTAAACAATTTTTATTAAATTCAAAACAGATCAAATCCTCCCATCTCCGCCTTGTATTATAGTGAGTTTTATATACAGCAGTGTAACAGAGCATTTGTATTAAAATTTCATGATTTCTCAGAAAAAACATCTCCTATCTACCATTTAGATTATAATGCCCATCCACTCCAGGGACACCCCAAATAACTAATGACCTCTGTCCATTCATATTGGAAATATTATTGATACTACAAAGAAATTAAATACTTGGAAATGGTATGGCCAAACAAATATCCAAATAGAAGATGAAAGTATTTGCCAAATTTTCTGGTGTGAGTGAAATTATGACTCAATAACTGGACATTGACAGTCAATGACCAGCAACCTGGAAATTGATTTATTTTACTCTTACTGCAACTTTTCTCCGGTTTTGCTTAGTTTGGCCCAACCAAGGAAGGAGCAGACCTAGGAACAACACAAAACCTGCAGGATAGCAGTGGATATGCTGCCAGTTGTACCTCAATGCAACCAAGAAAAGACATAGCCCAGTCCACAGGAGAAAAACACTAACATTCTTCATGTAATTCTCTGAAATTGTAAAATTCTTCTTTATTAGAAGGAACAGTAGGAGCATAGCCTAGTCAGCACAAAATAAGGAACAGGATTCCCATTGTGATGAATTTTGTCTGAAAAGGTGGCAAAACACAATATCTAAGCAAATTTACTGAACTGCAGCCCCAGTGGCCACTGTCCTTTATAAGGTGCTGAGACTTTCCACAGCCACAGGAAAACAGTGTACCACAAATTGTGTTTATTGTAGTTCTAGAGAAGGAAAACATTGCCCTTTAAGATATATATATCACATATCTCATCCCCTAAAACAAACACTGACTGAAGACTCACCTATGAAAAATTTTGGCAGATGTTTAGATTACAAAAATACTGATTTGATATCTTTTTATTCTTTCTGGTTTTCTTAAGATATGAATGTTTTCATCTTCCTCATTATAAGAGTACTGCATTGAAGTGACAGCTGCTAAAAATGTACATCAATCACACCCTTGGTTTGAAACATTAGGAATGATGGGCACAGTTCTGGTCTCAAATATCTCGATACATCCCACCATTAATCTCATGGCAAGGCTCTAATGGTTTTTTATAAGGTATTACTCGATGTATGCTTGCATTCCAAAGACCAATATGGGTGTCTATGCAACATAAGCCAGGAAGACATCCAGGGTTATTTGACTTTTAAAATTCATCACTAAGTCAGGTTTACAGAATTATGCAGTGACACCAGGAATGGCCATTGCAAAGCATCAGCTGCTTTAACTCATGCTATTGTAATCTTTTCTGCATATCATAGGGCAGCAAATCCTGAAATGGGGGCTGTTATACACTGGAAGCATTTCTGAAGTGCTGGCAATGTTTTAAGACCTTAAAATCATTATAATCCAAACTATTTCCCTGGTTACAAGGAAATCTCAACTCCTCTATGCTGATAAAACTTTCCAGACAAACCATATAGAATCACAGATATATTCCTCTAAAGCCTTTTACATTTTTACTCCCTTTCCAACATTCACTCCTGAATTATGCATTTAAAGCGAACTCAGAAACTCTTTAAATATCTCATCATCTTTTATTTAGAGACAGCTTAACATGAAAAGTCCTGTTAGAAGGATTTGTTTTACATTTTTAAAGAGCAATATTTCCTTTACAGCCAAGCCTTAAGTGGTCTTACTTAAAAGCAGTATTAGTTTCTTTCATGAGTTTTTATTGGATTTGCACTAGTGGTAGTAAAAACTATTTCTAAATGTCTAAATCTGTAGCAATACCCTTTGTTCATCTCTTCTTGCCTTGATGATAATATTTCTTCAAGCTAAAAAACAGAAAATAACCACCTCAAGCTCCAACAAGGCACATAAACATTTATTTCTGTATCTGATGTTTCCAGAGATGATCAATATGGCAATTTCCTGCCAACCCAGAAGGCTAATTACCACTCATTTTCAGAGACTGACAAGGCAGAAGTATTAAAGTGTTCTGAAAATAAGTCACAGAGACTCAGTAAAGAGCCCTAGAATACAATTCTTTCCCTTTTCCTTGGGAAAAAGGCATCTCATTATGTTTATGTGAAGAAGTTGGGTGGTAGCACCAGTGGAATTCAAGTGGCTGGGGTGAAAGAGCAGTGACTCTGGCTGGAAGAGGATGTTAAACCATTGTGAATAAATTTTGGGCTGTGTATTTGCAGCTGATTTCTCTTAGCTTGGAATGAGTAGTTCCACAGTAAATTCCTGTGGCAGGGCACATGTCCCTCCAATGCACATATTCAGGATGCCCCTTCTCACACTACTTAAGAGTTTATCCATGACACTATTTCTTATTGCCTTGTAAGCATGAATAAAAATAAAATTGTTCATTTCTTTTGCGGTGAAATCATACTGAATGCACATGTTCAACACATCCTCTTTTCAAATCAGATGGTCTCTGCTAATCTGCAGATTTTTAAGAGAAATCTCTTCCACCTGTGCCTTTATGTGCTAGAAATACCCCATCATCCAGCATGAAACAGCAAATTTTTCTGGCCTTTGCTGCAGCCTCCTTAAGCTGCTGTCCTCTGGCAGCAACTGCTTAGCACTTGGTTAAATGTCTGTTAGTTATCTCATTCTTAAAATAAAAAGATGGAAGAAAAAAGGTGTCTCATAGAAGGCATTTGGCAAGGGACAAGTGAGGAAGAGGTAGACAAGGCAAAGAAAAGGAATAAAATCAGACTATGTTTGGGAAGGAAAGAAATCAAAGGTTGTAATATATCCTCAAAACAAACAAATAAATATGAAAAATATCCTACCCAAAACCTGTATCATAAGTTTTTTAGGTTTTCCTTGAGGATCACCAACAAGAGACAGAAGGTGACTTAGCAGAGACATTCACCACTGGCAGCTGAGCTCTTCAGTGCATCTTAGATTCCTGGAGAGCTGCTTCTGGCACACAGGTTTTCTTTGTGTCATAGGCTCAGTTATTCAGAAAAAGGATTAAAGGTGCTACTGGCTCTTACAGTGCACCCACAGATGCTGTTTGCTCTGCTGTAGGGAATATTTGCTGCAGTGCTACTGGAGAGGTGTTGGCAGGTTCAAAGAGTGCTCAGGCACAACCCAAATCCACTGGGTCTGTTTTAGGAAGCAAACAAGAAATTAGATTTCCAGAAAAAGAATATTATTGCTCAGATGTGTAACTCACTAGAAAAAAAAAAAAATAATAAAAATAAGGGCAAGGTTTGCCAACAAAAGTAAGGTGATCTCTGGTTTGAGATTAGCACTTGGGGTCTTTCAGAGAAAAGATTCGAAAAATTGGCAGGAGAAAAGTTTGAAGGAAAGCTCACGAGGACTGCAGGAAAAGAACACTTTTAGGGATTTTCTCACAAGAGCATTAAAACAATTTTTCCATATCCATCTTGATTTATTCCAGCACAGATCCTTATTCTATCTGGCATCTCAGAGGCTCCTTGATGTAGTGAGAACAGCCCACATAAATAAGATGGAAGTTTCATGTAACATTAGCTATTTAAGGCAGCATTACTGCTGTCAAAACATGTATTTATTAGAAATGGATAAGTGGAAAGGAAATCCTTCTATTCTACTCATTTTATCCATCTCATATTTTCTAATTAAATGGAGCCTGTATCTCAAATGCTCTGGCTTTTGGAATTAAAGAACTGCAACTCCTATGATAAGCTCTTTCCTCATCTCAAAATCCAAACCATTTAATTTGCTTAATATGCTTAAGTTTGTAATAGCCAAATTGTAATTTAAAAACAGTAATGTAGCTCTTTTTTTTTAATGGTGTGATCTGAAAATAAGCATATATTGATGATTTTTAAAAAAACTGCTGGAAACCTTTAATGTCAGTCTTGTTTAACACTCCACAACCATGTAAAGTGGCTAGGTTTGTTATGTGGTATAACTATTTTCTATATCATAGAATAAATTCTGCTAAAAAAAAGAGCCTACTCTTTGAAAAACACTGTATTTTAAATACACAGAGATAGCTGAAGGGAACAGAGTGAGATCAGCAGATGTTACAGAGACATTCTCCTGCCCTGCTATCAAAGCAATGCCACACTCCACATCTTCGTGTCAAGCAGGTTAAAAAGCAAATATCTCAAAATAGCTCCATCCTCACCAAGTGACCCAAAATCACCTTCAAACAGAATTTTTTTTGTAAGATTATCATAAGTTAAACTTCCTGGAGAGCTTTTAAAAATGTACTCTCAGCAACTTCAACATCTTCCTTTGAAAGACCAGCCTATGCAAGGCACTTGATTTCAAAGGATTTGCATTTAAATATACATCTATTAGAGTTCAAAAAAATACATCTAGCCCACCATACAAGATGATTTTACTACAATTTTTTTTTTTTAACTGGAAAATCTTCATTTATAAACCTGACTTGATATTGTTAGGAAATTGCCAATATCTTTGAAAGCAAAACTGGAAAGTGTTCTGTAGTAAGATTTTTTTAAATCACCATATAAATGTGAATTGCATGATCATGAGACAAAGTGGAATCCTGAATATTTTGAGTGACAGTGTTCTTACTAGTTAATAAGTGTGACTCCTCCAAACTATTCAAAATTAGTTTCATAAAATACAAATTATCAAACTAACTGGTACTTTGAGAAAATTTAAGGGTTTCTGAAGGATACACTAGGTCACAGTTTGCCTGAATAAACAGGAAAAATATTTAAATTTTCCTTATAACTGCTTTAGAATAGCATTCATCTCTTGAAGAATATACTCTATTTTAAGCAACAATTTTTGCTTATTCTAGAAAAGGGCTGAACGGAATTAAAAGTCTCAAAACTTATTAAAATCACAAACAAACCCACATAATGTGAGGGTCCCAGCACAAAAAGAAAACCACATTGGGTCTACACTTCTAATTAGATGTGTAAGTTTTTTATTTTCCAGTGAGGCAGGATAAGCCCGTTTTAGAGCCAAGAGTGTACAGAGCTCCAACCCCTGCACCCCACCAGGTGTTTGCTGCCCCACTGTCCTTAAAAGCTTTAGGGGCAGTTTAGTGAGCACTTTGGAGCTACTTAGCATTTATTTTGTGGAGATAAATTTGAAATTATAAAATTACAAACTGCCAATCACCTCCATAATGATGAACAGAAGCCAACAACAAAAATGGCTCTTGTTTGAATGAAACCACTGGGCTCATCCATTTGCAGCCAGACCTCCAGTCCCCAAGCAGCAGAACAGCCTAAGGCACTGGGTTGACTGCAGTGGAGCCTTCCAAATCCTTACAGTCATATTCTGTTGGGGGCCAGGAGGTATTTTACTGTACAACAAGACACACCATTGACACCAGTTAGTCTGACTTTGTGAACAACTCCTCAGTGGCACCAAACACTTTGGAGCACTTTAAAACTCCCTCCCTAAGCCACTGGTCATCAGGCAAAGGGAAATTTGAACATGGCCAGAATGGACATCTACTGAACCTTGAGGAAGTTTCCCCATTCAACTAGCTGGAAAACAAGTTATTCCAAAAAGGAAGCCATGTTAAACTTGCTCGAGGACAATTTTGAAACTAATGCAAAAAGAAATTTCTTAGAGAGAGTGCAATCCATGTGAGCTCTCCAGCAATTTTGAAAAAAATTTTAAAAAAATTCCTATATGTATGGAAGTGAGTATAAAGTATGAAAATCTAAGCCAATGATACCTATGGAAAAGTAAAGCTCAGCACCAGTAACTCTCATAATTCTTGAGACTATGAATTGTTGTTGAGAGCAAGCTGTCTAAGCTAACCCAACTGGTCAGGATGGCTGGATTCTAGCTCAAGTTATTCCCAGCTGGCATCTGACCATCCACTGTGTCCAGAGAGAGGCTGCACACTGTGGGAGACGCCTGGACTCTTGTATCAGGGTGGACGCGTGGAACAAGACTCAGAGCTCTGTAAATGCTCAAAGCTACAGTGTCAGTTTATTATAAGAGAGTCTGCAAGGAGCTGCTCGGCACAGCCACGTGCAGATTAAAGAGATAAAGGGAGGGAAAGACAGAGAGAAGGGGGAGGGTAGAGAGAGAGTAAAGAAGGTAAAGAGGGGAAGAGAAGAGGAAAGAGAAGAGAAAAGAGAGCGACTTCCCGTTTGTAACACAAGAAATCCACTTCCATCATGACTATTCTGATCCCTAAGAACCAATCCAATACAAAATACTAATTTTATAGCATTTACATGTAGCCTATAAGAATCCTTATATTAGCATAGTGTGTGACATTCTAAACTCTAAGATCTAATCTTTAGGTGTTGGCTAGTCTTTTGTGTCTTTTGGCCTTGCCCTCTGGCCAAAAGCATTGTTTAATTAAGAGTGGATTAGCTTCATCCAGCCATCCTATTGTGTTTATGGTAATTCAGTAACTAGGGCTTTCCTGTTCTACCTTCCCCAACAATTCCCCCGAATGTGAGCATTCATATTTGCAAGATTCCTCAGTTTCATCTTCTCCAACAGCACACTGCTGCTTCTCAGCACACCAGGAAAGGATGTGGCCACCATCCCCACAGACCCTGTGTCACCTGGCCCCATGGCTACCTTGGCTCTCCCCATGCCAGCTAACAAGATTTGTGTAATAAATGCAAAACAGCTGTGGATTAATTTATTCTCAGATTAAATCTGATAGTTTGACATTCTCTTCTGCACTTTCCTAGTCTTCTTCACTCTTGTGGTTTAACCCCATCCAGCAGCCAAGCCCCACACAGCTGCTGGCTCACTTCCCCACCAGTGGGATGGGGGAAGAGAATCAGAAGGGTAAAATAACTCATGGGTTGAGATCAAGGCAGTTTAACAGGGAAATTAAAACCATGCACACACAAGCAAAGCCTAAAAACAAGGAATTATTCACTGCTGCCCACAGGCAGGCAGGTGTTCTGCCATCTCCAGGAGCACAAGGCTCAATGATGCACAGCAGTGATTTGGGAAGACAAATGGCATCACTGCAAATGTCCCTCCCTTCCTCCTCCTCCCCCCACTATATACACTGAGCCTGATGCCACATGGTCTGGAATATCCCTTTGGTCAGTTGGGGCCACCTGTCCTGGCTGTCTCCCCCCAATCTCCCATAGAGCATAGAAATACAAAAAGCAGAGAAGGCCTTGGCTCTGTGCAAGCCCTGCTCAGCAGTTACAGAAACATCTCTGTGTTATCAGCCCTGTGCCCAGCAGAAATCCAAAACACAGCCCCATACAAGCCACTGGGAAGAAAATTAATTCTACTCCAGCCAAAACTAGCTGGGGAAGGAAAAACAAAACCACCCAAAAAATTGAGAGAGAGAAGGAGAAAGAGAGGGAGAAAGAGAGAAATATTCTGCCACCTTGTCCACTTGTGCATAAGCAATGCTCTGAAGTGAGAATTTTTTTAAAGTTGTTACATCATGTTGAATAGTGCTGGGTTTGCATTCAAAAAAACAACAGTTACAAGGGAAGTAAATGGATTATATTTTGTGCTCTGCACAAAATTTGCCATAAATAATAACAAAAATACAGATCTTTTTCCTAAGCCTACAATAGGAAGAAGAAAATATCAGTAAACTTTTTACTGTCAGTAAAAGTCTGAACAATTAGTGGTATCAATTTATTCCTGTTAATTGAGCAGAACAACAACAAAATCATTTTATTAGCCATATTGTTTCCTAGTAAAAAAGGCATGGTTTCAAACCATACATTTAAAATGTTTAACACACTTTTGGCAAGCATATGGGTTCTGATTGTCAAACATATGCCATGAATTCATAGGCAGAGTCAGGGCAAATCATTTGACCTTCTTGTGGCTCAGACAATCCAGCTGTAAAATTAGATGAAAGCACAACTGAAAAACAGATGCTGCTGCATCCAATTTGAGCTTTCTTGAGCAAACAACATCTTAAGAGAGCAGAATTAATGTCTTGTATGAACTGCAATATTTTATTTGATGCTTATCGGCACAATCAGTAAATTAAAATAAAAACCTGGAAAACTTTGCAAGCCTGCTGCATGTATTACATTCAATTTCCAAATTTACAAATTATTTATGTGTTTCCAAAGACAGGCAGTAGTTACCTAGAGAACTGAGCCTAGGGGGCCTTTGGCAAGGAAGGTTTGCCTGGAGTGAGTTGGGTACCACAGTCTAAAGCATCTGCTACATCCACAAGAGCTTAGAAGGGCATCCAGAGAGAAGGAAGGCCAAAGTATCTGACACATGCATGGGTTTAGCTAATTTTCTAGGCAGTCAGCCACCCCAGAAGCTCTACCTGGAATTTTAAATTCTTCTTTCCTCTTACCAAGTCATAGGGAAATCTACTTTTTGCTCATTTCTGGGCTGCCAGCTTCTGCTGGGCTCCAGTGTGTTGGCAGCTGATAAGAGTGTGCTGCAATGTCCTATCCAGACAGGTCTGCCTTCCCTGCTAGGAGGAGCCCATCACACCTGTGCAATCACAGCTGGTGGAGCTCCCAAAAACCTTAAAACCACAATTTGCTCCCAGGCTGGAAGGCAGAACTGCAGGAGGGGCAGCTGCAGACACCCAAGGGGAACATGAATTGTCAGCTTGCTGGTTTGGGACTTTTCAAGTTTATATTGGGAAAAATATTTCAACATCCTGAAGGAAATCCAAAAAAGAATAAAACAAAACACCACCAGATTTAACATCCCACAAGTCAAGTTTGTTTGCTTGTGTTTCAACTTGGAAATAAGCATTGCTCCTGTTTCAAAGGCAAATTAGGAAACATGCCTGAATTTGCACATTGCCTGTTGACCTCCCTTTTTGGAAGTGGGAAAACTGTATTTGATTATTTTCAAGAACATCATTTGGAAAAAGAAAATTAAAAAAAAGCTCTAAATTTCACCTAAGAAAAAAAATGAAATTAATGTGTTGCATGGTTTTTTCCTATTCTTTTCCATCTCTTGTCTACATAAAGTACTCAATGAATTCAGCCAAGAAAATTCAACCTGAAGCCGTGTTTGCTTCACCCCCTTTTCCAAACCAGAAATGATGCCCTGCTCAGTAAATGCCTTCCCCTACTGGAAACCAAGCAACCATAAACCAGATTCTGATGTTGTTGTAGCTGTTTCAAAGCCCTAAGTACCACAGGCTCCTCACTGATGACTCTGGGTCTAGGACATAATAATGTCATTAAGCACAACAGAGCCAGAACACTAAAACAAGTTTTAATTTTTTTTAGTAATGCTGTCCAACTGTGCCAACAGGTGTAGTTTTCATTACAGATAATAAGGAAATGCTAATGATTCCTGTACTATATTTTTGATGACAGCAAAGAAAATAAATTATTCCTAAATATATTAACCCTCTTTTTGCCCTACAGTAATAAAGCTGATGGAAATACATTTCTCTTATAAACACTTCCTCATACCTTTAGAGCTGTTTATGAGGAAGGAATTATTACATTAATTAGCCTGTCCTTCTGAAATTTAAATCATGTAGCAATATCCAGTATCACATCCTAAGGGCACATTATATTTTCAGATAAGTATTTTTTATTGTTTCAAAAACAAATCCTTTATTTTTTTAAAATTTGCATAAATTCTTTTCATTTTATCTAATTTGGTTCTTTCATGGAGCCAATCCATCACTTGCTTACTAAGACAGCTCTTGCAACTGAACATTGATTTGCCAGAGAATTTATGCATATTCCATATTTTCTTGAAAACAGAGTTTAAAGAATAGTGTGAATTCCCTTGAAAACAAGTTGCAGAAAGATGAAGCCAAAATCTTTGTTAATAAACGTCACAGTTTAATCAAAAAATAAAATAAAATAAAAGGAGTAAATTACAATCTGTGTAACTAAGAAATTCCACTAGAAGGGCAATTAACACATCACACTTCACCAATGAGGCAAAATAATCTTTGTTCTTGCCTGTTTAGATTACATAAACTCTCACAAACCAGTTTATCTACTCCAGTGTATAAAAAAATAATCAGTTTTGATAAACACTAGGTGCACAAAGATATCTTTTGGTGAATGAACAAAAAAAAGGATGGCATTACTTGTTTTGCAAAGAAGACAGCAGGAAGATTAAACCACACCTTAATTCCCCAACACCTTGAGCATTGTGGAGAGTTAATATTTGTATGTTTCTAGTTATCTGTGAATTTTAATTAAACATGAATGTTTCTGTCAAATAGTGAAGAACTTAATTTGATATTCCAACCCAGTCCTAGACTTTTAAACATGAGGTTGAATGCCTCAAGTATTTCAATAGTTCTGTAAGTAGAGGATAACAGAATTTCATTTTCATGTGCTAATATTTCTGTAGAGGGGACAGTTCACTCAAATGAAAAGGAGACAGGAGCAATGACATTCTGCTTCACATGGTATGGAACTGGCTCTTTTTTGGGGACAATCTTGGATTTTCTGTCCCAGCTCAGCCATTTCAGCCTTGGTATTTTAGTTCAAATATTTATCTGGACACAGCTTGTCTGCATAAGAGCATTTCCTGAGGAACTATTCAAAGTCCTTCTCCAGCAGCTTTACCCTTCCCAGCAGAACAGTTTACAGCCCAGGATAGGTGCCAGAGTTAAGGCATCTTTTTGGAGTGCCAAGGGACAGCTGGTAGCTGAGAAGCTGAACAAAAAGAGGTCTGCTGTGCAAAACAAGGCTGAGCTTCACTGAGCACGTGTCCCTGAGGAGTCAAGTGGAGAGTTTGCCTGCACGTTTCTCCCCATGGGACATTTCCAAAGAGCTTGTGTGCAAGGCAGGGAGTGCCACTTGCACCTGTGTCTTCTGGGAAAAGGGAGAAGGCAGGCAAAAAACAGATGAAGTGAATAAAGAGCAATATCCTCCCAAAAGTTTTAGGGTTTTCCTCCTTCTCCTTATGATTGCAATCTGTTTTGTACTCTGTGCCTGAGAAACTGATGTGGAGCAGCTCAAGGGCCCTTGGGTTCAGCTGCATCTTGGCTGTTGGTTTATCCACAAGAATAGTAAAATCCATACTGAAAAAAACTATTAAAGACAGAATTTAAGATGAGGGCTGCCATGCTGAATGGATTATAGGATAATCTTTAGGAGGAAGCACTGGTTATCTACAGAGAGTGTGTTCAAGTACCCCTTTCTGCCAGAGAAGGCTGAAATGTGTGACAGAGCACTTCCAAACTGGCAGTGGAATGGGTTTGCAGCATGATGGGTCTGGGTATCCAGTGATGCATGGAAGAGAACCAGGAAAAATCTTTTCTGTCAGCACTATTTCAGTGGGAAGCATGAAGTGATTTGGTTTAAGCATTTATTATTCCCAAAAAATTTAGTCAATGAGCAGCAAAAAACCCCAGACACAAAAGTAAATCAGGAATATGTCAAAGAATGTAAATTGCTTAGGAGTGCAAGTAAGTTACAGATTTCATAGTCAAAGTCAGGGACCTCCAACAGGCCTTGGATATCCATATGAGAGGAGAACATACAGGAAAAACTGAAGAGTAAGGAAAACCTCAGAGGAATAATTTCTGACATTATGTACAAGGTTCCATTGGGAACCTCTGGAAAACTTCCAGGGGCAGAGGATATTCAAACACTACATTCACATAACCAAATTGTGATTTTGCATATCCATAGCTCTTTAGTCTCCTTGCTAACTTTTTAGGGAACTTGTAAGTTACTATTAATTCAGAAAAATAATCTCAAATATGATGCTGTGCAATATTAAAATCTGTTTTTCTATAATTGGGTAGTGTACAGTATTACAATAATCTTTCAGCCACCAAATTAAAAAAAAAAAAAAAAAACAAAAACAACACAGACTGACTTTAATGGCTAACAGTTCACATTGCTTTGGGTCACCTTTTACAATGAAGGTGTGAGGAAAAAGAAAAAGTCCAAAAATGTTTCTTTCCAACTGATGTTTGATTTCCAATTATATTAATAATTAATAAAATAATTTAAAGAAAAATCAGTATAGGTTCACAAAGTAAATTTAAATCAAAATTGACCTACATTAATAAAATATTGAGATACATAATATTCCTGAATGGAGTGGGGTTTTTGTCAGGAAGATGAGTTAATTGGTATTCTAACCTTTCACTTTTAGTGTTGACCTGAAGCTAGCAGGAAGGACAGTTGTTCTGGAAGGAAGTGTCTGACAAGATGTTTAAATTTTTATTGTCTCAAACAGTCTTTTACATTCTTAGTCAAACAGCCTGCAACAGAACTAAGCCTGTCTGTGACTATCGAGTGCACTGTGGCAATGTCAAGGACTTCTTTCATTATTTATATAATTTTT
The DNA here is from genome assembly GCF_029582105.1 of Oenanthe melanoleuca. Taxonomy (NCBI): domain Eukaryota; kingdom Metazoa; phylum Chordata; class Aves; order Passeriformes; family Muscicapidae; genus Oenanthe; species Oenanthe melanoleuca. The sequence continues at coordinate 10,151,557 of NC_079333.1, forward strand.
TGTTGTTGTTCAATTTGGCTGATGTTTGCTTTCCTGAGACCTGGCCGATCTCACTGGAAAGTGTTCCATTTATGCAGCCAGGACAAAGTTCAGGGCCCGTGCACACAGGTTTGGCAGTCAGTCAGCAGAGGAGGCTCCGTGCCCAATCGATCCCGCCGGCACGCGCCGACAGGCAGGATGAGCATCACCTCCCTCTCCCCCGCCCCCAGCAAATGCACTTGCAAAATGTGCACTCCAGAGATGGAAATGTTATCACAGCACAGGTCAGTAAACTATTGATGGGACTAAGCTATGTGTACTGATGTACAGGGAATGATGTGTGGCAGTTTGATCCAGCAAGGGGATGTTTGATATGCCAAACACAGCTCTCTGCTCCGTGTTGTCTTTTTGGTTCACTTTACAATGCTTCAATGTCAAAGCTTCAGCAGACATGGGATCATTTTGTAGGGATGTCTGCAGAACAGGTTAAAAAAAATAAAAAATAACTTTTTTTTGTAAATTGAAATGTTCAAAAAAATTAACTTCTAGTTTATCACGCCTTAAAGTGTCAGAGCCTTCATACAGCTCTAACTTCATCTTGTTCACAAATTATGACTTGCAATGACTAGATAGTCAAGTTTACTAATGTTCTAATTATGTCAGTGCAAATTAGATATACAGTAGTTTAAATTGCTTTGATAATGCCTGTAGGGTAACTACTAGCAATGAGAGAAATATCAGGTTAGACATCTGGGTCACAACGTGTCAACCTTTTCTAACCAAGTTGACTTTTTCTTCTGATTTTAGTTTTTCCATAACATAAGTTTTAGATCCTGAGTTTAATTTTTCTGGGGGAGTGAAAAAAATAAATCAAAACCTTTGGGTGCAATTTTATAGTGTAGTATTATGTAATGTATAATTTAAAAATATTTTCCCATGCACACACATGTGTCTGGTTCTCTTTTCCTGTGCTCTGTGTAGTGCTCAGCTGTGGATAGAAATTGTTTGAAACTGCAGACTTCCAGAGTCCACTCCACCACTGCATGTTTGCAAGAAGAGCCCTTCCTCTCCTTTTGCAGGGACCAAAGCCTAGTTAAAATGGAAGATCATATTCTTGACAGAGAAAGCAAAAGTTATTCAGAAGTATTTCTGAACAACTGGCCAACTCTGGATATTTCCTGCACACTAAAGAATCATGCAACAGGGGCAGCCACAGGACAAATTGTATCATGTATTATCAAGCACATCTACCATATGCCACAAGGAATTCTCTTTTTCCAAAACCCTCTCCTCAGGTGATTTCACCACCCTTGTCCTCAACTAACTTATCTGTAAGTGGTACAGCCTGGAGTTCTAAAAAAAGTTCTTTCCAGTGTATTTTTCTTACATTTATGAACACATGTTTTTGGGCATGTGTGCATGCATATGCATATACCTGTAGTCACACTGCATGCAAGCATCTTTTACTATATACTTGTGATGAATACTAGAGAAAAAAAAAAATCACTTTATTACTTTATGACATCACATTCCCACTGGTTAATGAAACTCAGCCTCTGAGACTCATTCACCTGTGTTGGCACAAAATTGAACCAGGTTCAATTTTCAAAAAGAGGTTTCTGGGGCAATGATTTCACTCTGTGTAAAACCACACACAATTATTGTTACTAGATCTGCTAATGACAAGACAGCAGCAGATGGTATTCTCCAGGCAGATGCAAGAGAGCTATACCTCCTCAGCTAATAGAACATAAGCCAACTTGAAACCAGAAGTCCTGTGAAAATATAAGTGCAATCCTGAGCCTGAAATAATAAGCCTTCTGGATATTCAGCATATATCTATTTTGGCTTTGCTGGGATTGTCACACAGCTTTTATAGTGTCCTGGCTCTTCATCTGTGGCTAGAGAAGAGGCTGTGCCTGCTGCAGTCTCCCATATGGATATGGATGATAAAACTGTTTAGCTACACCCATGGTGACAAACAGAACTAGGACCTCATGCTACACATTGCTGACACTCTTGTGACACACATTTGCCCTCTGCCAACCAGTTGCACCCAGAAAATACCCAGGGATCATTTGAGGGACTGTCATGGATCAAGAGCCACTCTCAGCAGGCAGGAGAGACCAAGCCATTCTGTCTGGGGAGAAAAGGGACAAGGGAGGAAAAGAGGAAAAATTAACCCCATGGAAAAAGCTGTGCTACACCTTTTATCTGCAGGGACAGATGACAAGATTTTCTCCATCTATTTGCTATAAAAGACAGACCCTCTGAAGTCTACCCTCCAGACTCTGAAAGAATTCAGGGAAAAATTATGAAGAATATAAAGATTCAGCAGTACAATTATTTCCTTCCTTGTAAATACAATATTTGAAGCAGTAATTCAAGTGAACACTCATATAATTATGCCACAGAAAATAAATAAGAAGCAGATTTTTGAGAAAATTATAGGGGCTAGCCATTATTCTACTCCTGAATCCAAAGTAACTTATTTTGATGGACTGAAATGTTCTTTATATACAGTTGAAACCCCTTAAAAATGAAGTAAAATAGAACTAGATAGAAACAGATAAGTCAGGCCATATAGCTGTTGTAATACACATTCTTTATGCAAAAAATGTCTATACTTTTGAGTTGTAGCCACTTGTTTTTAATGATGTTTCTGTTTATCCTGTAGTTTTCCATTTCTTCTTCATCTGCTCACCTTCCTCTTTTTTTTAAGAATTACTATAGGAAAGTTAAAGTAATCTTGTTCTTCTTGGAGGATGGGCCAGTTGGTCTTTAAAGGTCCCCCCCAACCCAAACCCCTCTATGATTCTGTCTCAGCTGCTCTCCTGCATGAGACAAGGTTTACAAAATGACCCATTGAAAATGAAGCAGTGGGTAGGTTTATTGGCTTTGAACAGATGGCTGAAAGGGCCATCATGGAAAACATTTAAATGCTCAAAAAGGTATTGATTAAATGTAAACTAGATGGGCCTCAAGTGTTCAGATAGCCCAGACTCATGTTTTAGGGAACATGGAGAAGATAAATTCAGGCAGAATATAGATACCTCATGGAAAAAGTGGGAAACATTAAACTCAATTCAAGTAGCAGTAGGCAGAAATAACTTGCATATTATGGAAAATTTGCAGACTCACTGAAACTTAATAAGAGTAATTTTATTTATTACCAGACACCACCCTCTGAAACCTGTTGCTGTGATCCAGAATGTAAATTCTCCTCCCTATGCAGTCAAATGGCAACTGTATGTGTCTACACAGTGTAAAGAAAATTGTGCAGATGTACTTCTGCAAAGAAATGCTGAGGATTATTGTGGACAGCAGAGAAGTGGCCTTTCTGTGTTTCAAAGAGGCTCTTTACAATTATGTTCTTTCTGTTCCCAAACTTCCATGCCCAGACCCCTTCCTCCCTACCTCACCAGACTGTCTAAAGCTCTTCCTTTGAGTGCCTCATATATGTGGTAAGTAACATTTAGGAATAGGTCTTACCCTCCGAGTACATGCAGATTTTTTTTTCTCAATTTTACTATTTACTTTCATTTAAAAAAACCCAAAAAACCAAAACAAAACAAAAAAAATCCAACTAAGAAGTAGTCTATTATCAAAATAATTCTAAGAAGCTCACAGAGTGAATTGTGTTCAGATATCATAATAGAGAGTACAGAACAAGTTTTGATGGAGAAGGAGTTAAATGTGAATTAAAAAGGAAACAAACAACCAAAATAAAAGAAAAACAAATTAGAAAATGAAAAAAAGAATTCTCTGCACATATTGCAAAATCTATTTGAAGGAGAACAAAAAAAAAAAAAAACAAAAAAAAAAAAACAAAAAAAAAAAAAAGCAAAAAAAAAAAAAAAGCAAAGTTTCAGTCTCTGTATTTGCTCCTGGATCACAAGTAATCTGAAGACTGTTTAAAAATTAATTATGCTGGAGCAGCATCTTGGATCCATCTACTCTACAATGACTGTATTCTGTTAAATGCATAAGGGGATGCCTGTGATAAACAAAATACTTTATCAATTTATCATCTCTGTCTTGATATGCTTCCTTAAATAACTGCAAAGTAGACCTGGGCAGTGAGGTTACCTCCACAGGCAAATTCCTTGAGGGATTGCAGGAAAGGGCTGTGGAAGAAAGAGGGAAACAACCACAACAATAAACAGCCAAAGTTTCATATCAATATATCAAATCAATAAGCTAAAAGGAGTTCTGAACTTGATGTGATTGCTCAGCACTCAGTGCAAAGCAACTAGGATTGCTAAGAAAATATCATTGGTATTTTTTGGGGGCTAAGTGGTTCAAATTCACATCTTGTATAGGAATCACCTCAAAATAATTTCAGTGACCATTTGGTGTCACACTGCTCTGTGCCTCCAGTTCCATACCAGGGTCCTGCACGTGGCTGCAAAAACCAGGATGCAATTTATACACTTGCCATCTGTGCAGGGCATGACTGTCATAAGAAATGCACAAATACCTTCTGGGGTGAGATTTCTTGATGGTTATTGCATAAGAGAGACATATTTAAATGCACACTTTAATTCTATATGGTTCTAATCCAGAACTGCTGGAAGTTAGTCGAAGAGGAATTCCATATTTTGCAGGCCCTTGTATTTAGCTAACTTTTGCCCAGTTGAGTGATTTCAGGATACTATTCTCTGCTAGGAATCCTACTACTCATTTCTTGCCTTTCTTTTGTAATTATCAGGGCAGTGTTAAGATGATATAGATATAGATGATATAGATATAGATGATATAGATATAGATGATATAGATATAGATGATATAGATATAGATGATATAGATATAGATGATATAGATATAGATGATATAGATATAGATGATATAGATATAGATGATATAGATATATAGATAGATGAAAAAGAAAGCAGAATGAAAGCACTTTAAACCTCCTAAACCCATCAACATTGATCAAATGAATATTGAACATATCATACTTCAATGGGAAGGAAGAAGTCACTGTGCAAAGTCTTCTGTTTTCTAAGTGCAGTGGAGAGATAAACAGAAAACTAAAAAGAAAATAAACTAAAAGGACACAAATTTCCTGAAATTTTCAATACCTCACAGGCTGAGGATTTGAAATTTTTGGAGTGAATGTGATGTAGGGAGGCACTGTATCTTGCACAAGCTCCCAGAAACCAACCCTACTCCAAGGAATTTGCTGCCCAGCCAGAGTGCTGCTGTCTGACTACATGGACTGCTCCTGTGTCAGAAAGTAGAGTGCCTTCTATAATTAACAGATAACTCTTGTTTGATAGCATGCCAAGAAAATAATAACTTTGCTACAGCAAAATGTAAAACTCTGTCAAAAGGAGGCATCTATCTGTTTCCACAAGTCCCATGGTGATTAGTTTGGCCCTAATTAACAGCAGCTTTCTAAAGTGAGAGATAATTGCTGGCACACATAACATAGATTTCAATAGCTAAAATGAGCAATAACGAATATTCACTTTGAAACCTGCCTGACAGAATGCTTAGACGACAAAAAGTTAAAGTAGCACCTTGACTACAGCTGATAAATGAGATTCCTTTACTGTCCTCCATCAGTATTTCAGCACTATCACTTTTAATGCTTCAGGTCTGGAGCTTTGTCTCTTAAAGTCAGAGATTTATGGCAAGTAGGAAATGTCCATATTAAAAAGGTAAAAGGAGGTGCATATTATATCCTTTTCTGACCATTATAATTAATAGCTGGATCTTCAGTTGTAACTAATTGAATGGAGGTCAGTGTGTTGCCATGGTAATGTCCTAGCCAAGCAATTTTACCCATTTTCCAGTCTACTGCCCCTCTGCATAACCGCAAGTTATAAAATGTTTTAATTGCAAGATCTGCAAATGATGCAACATCTGGGCTGCAGATTTCCATATAAAGGAAGAAGATTAATGGGAATATTAACATATCTGTGCAAACCCTTGAAGTGCTGAATATAATTACTGAGCACCAGCATTTTCACTGATCATCTGTGTGACATGTTGGAAATCCATATAACTAAGGAAGAAAATTGCAGATGTGTATTTTCCTTCCTCTATGTCACTAGTAATTAGAAGAAGTGTCATTCTATTGCTGCCCTGGAATAATAGAGAAATATCTTCAGTCACTTCACCAGAATAACAATATAACTTCTTTACTCGTACTGTTGTTTAATTTGATTAGATTTGAAAACAAGTCATGTTAGTGAACCTCAAATTCTGATTAGTGATTTTTGAACTCCTTATTCCAAAAACACACCAACAAATAGCAAGTGACCAGCCTTCCACTCTCTCCATATCTAAACATATTAAAAAAAAAAAAAAAGTTTTGTCTCACTAATCAAAATCAAGATATTCCCCTAAAAAAGACCCCAACATATATACATGGGATTCTAACATCATTCAGGAATCATACAGTAGTTACATGAGAGTAAGATTGTTATAAGAAAGGGAAAAAAAAGGGAATATTTTCATACACAGGCAAAAAAAAAAAAAAAAAAAAAAAAAAAAAAATTTGAATACACAGTTTGAAGTATCAACAACAAAGTTAGTGTATTTCTATCCTGATGGACTGAAGAAAGTACAAACTTGCAGTCTGGTCATTCTTCAGAATGGCAGGAAAGCCATGAGCTCGCTTGCCAAGACAGCTACAGATTCTGTTCCTTCACAAAAGCAGAAAATTATTTCTCCTTTTCTCAGAATACAACAGAGTGGTCATGTAAAATGTATGGGTGGCTTCCAAAACCATGTCAAAGAGTCAAAGACACTGGAAATTAGAAGTCTCATCTAGCTTTCCCCACTTTCCTTCAGCTATTGAAGGACTTGCCAAAATTTAAGAAAAATCAGGTGATTTAGGATTACAATTTCTATTATTAGAAAAGGCTTAGATAATGAAGCAATTCCAGTTTAGTTTCCTAAACAATTATAATGCCTAATTTATTCATTAGTCAGTATAAAATTCAAGGCTCAGTCCTGCAGCCAGCTTCAATTTCTGGGTACTATGAACTCACCTCCATTTAAATCATAGCTTGGCATTTTGTGTTGAAATGCAAAATTCATTGTCTGCACATTTGTGATGGGATCTGACACTAAAACCATGGGGCTAAGAGCAATATTTCTACCCAATTTAAAGACTGGGGCTTTTTAAATATTTTCCACTCATATCACTTTGCATAAATGTCTTGTAATACACTCTCATTACAGTACAACAACTAGTTATTTATACTGATGTAGATTCAGAATCACTTCTGAAAACTTGGAGGAGGCCTCAGATTTTCTAAGCTAACATGAGCTCCTCTTGTCTTGGGGAAGGTCTTTGTCAGGGACACAGAATCACTCTGTTCCACACATCTGCAGAACAGCCCCCTTTCCTGACTAGAGATCTCTCTTTGAAATACTTCCTTGACAAAAATCACAGGATATTGTAAATCACTTTTTGCCTAGATTTTCAAAAGGAAAAAGTCAACAACTTCTGGGCCTTACAGAATAATGAAACAATTTTAAGATTTCTGACATGCCCACTGATGCAGATCTTAGTGATGCCTTTTGAAGATTTGCCTGATTTAAAAATGTGATGGATTGACTCTGGCTGGAGTCTTTCCCTGACTCAGCTGGACAGGAGAGAGAAAATATAACCAAAGGGTTGAGGACTGGGACAATGGCAGGGGGACATTACATCAACCGTGGTAGCACAGCCAAAATATAATCTTCAGAATCAGCTGATGCTTATGTGACCAAGTACAAAGTTCAGAGAGGGAAATTAGATGAAAATCATGAGAAACAAACAAAAAAAAATTCAATATCAATTTAACAAAGAGGAATGAAAATTAGAACTGCAATATCAATAAACTAACAAAGAAGAATGAAAATTATACATAATAACTATAAAAATTAGCACAAAAATAGTTGCCAAAAGATTTAGAAGATGGATAATGTGATACAAAGGGTCCTGTATGTGTTGTGTTCACATCACGATGGGCTGTGCAGTCATGAAAAGATCCATGGTGGAAGAAACTTATGCCTGGGAGCAGCCTTGGCATAATCAACACCTTTTTTTTTTTGAGCTAAAGTCTTTTATCTCACTAATGAGTTGTGCAATTCAGCACAAAGCCTAAAGCTGCTGCTGTAAGTATATCATATGAGTATTGTTTATAAGGTATTTCTAGAGACACAAGAGATTTTAATTCTCTGTTAAAAAAATAAAAAAAAAATAAAAAAAAAAATAAAAAAAAGCAAAGATGTGGTTATGTGTGTCCCAAAACCCACAAACCCCACTTTGAATATGACCAGATAAGACACATCCTCTTCCACCTAAAAGAGTAGCCTGGAGAGGTCCCAGCAGATGGGACAAATATGCCAGATGAAAAAAAACCACCAGCAACAAAAGAAACCAAAGTCTGAGGCATGTTTTTTTTAAACTCTGCATCTCTGTGGGTGGTACAGGAATATATTGCTTCTTACACAGAACCCAAAAATATAGATAATAATTTTCTTAATGATTTATTATTTCACTAAACTTTTAAATCAGAAACTCAAAGCTTACTCAGAAGGCAAGGCTCCAGATCTCAACCTGATGTGTAAAAATGAATAAAAATAGAATCTCACTGAAAACATGATAGCCTGAGGATTTTCTACCTACCTCCACCTCAATGTGAGGATTTTGGCAAGTTCCCTATCTTATTAATTATCAAGTCAGAAATCATTAAGGAATCTAATAAACTGTTTCTAACCAAAAGGGTTCCAGAATTAAATTAAAAGCATAAGGAAGGGAGGAAAACCAGAGAAATAGTACAAATTTCTGTGATATACACTGCTGTATTTTAAATTTCTAACACTTCTGGAGACATCTGGAAATCATGCTTCTATACCTGAAGTTTGACATTTAATTATTGAAGTACCAAAACAAGGAGAAGCTCTGGGGGCAAAAAAAGTGGCTTAAATGGCACCCTTCAATAGTTTCCTCTTTGCAAAACTTTCTCTGCTCATCAAAAATGAAGGTTGATTGTTATCTTTATTTGAACACAATATAGGTTGTTTTACCTTCTTCAGTAAAATAAAAGAACTAATATGGGACAATGAGGCAGGAGATGTGGAAACTATGTATGCATGACTGATGATCCACAAAGGTATTTCAGTACTTAAGGTTTTTGGTTTCTCACAATGCTTTTGAAAATGTTTTAAAATTGCATAGCATAAATGAATCCTAATTTTATGCTCTAAATATTTTCTGGGTAAGATTATCTTTCGTAGATGATTTTTTCATGTTCTCTTACAAATTTTTATTAGAGGAATAATTACAAGAAAAGGAGAGTGATTAATAAAGTATCACTATTCTCCCACTGGCATTTCTGGCCTCATCAAAAGTGTCATTTTTTGCATAATAGATTGACTCACACTTCAAGTGTGAAGCAACACTTGAAATTATCCATGCACATACTGATACATGTCCATATGTTTTTCCATCATCTCTCAAACAATAAGCCAAGGGCAAAATTCTGGTCTAGGAAACCTTCTAGAGTAATTCTTACATGTGTATTTTCCAACAAATGTTCCACATCATGGAATACCACTAGATAATCAGCAGCATACAAAGAATATCCCCAAACCATACTTGCCAGCATACTGTAACATCTTTTAAAAATGCATGAGGTGTGGCAAAAACTACAAGAAAGTTAATAATTTTGCTCCCTGTGCTATTCAGATTACAGACTTTTTAGGATGTATTAAGGACTGGTGGTCACGCACTTCACAGTACTCAGCATCAATTGAAAGTGACAGGATAAAGAAATCCAAGAGAAAGAAAGGCTAAAATTGTCTACCCCATCACCTACTACAGCAACTTCAGAGAAGCAGTAGATGCTTTACACTCTAATGGGAATGAAAAATAATTTTGTCTATTTGTGTTTATCTAATACCAGGCTTGCCAGGTATCTAATAGGCAAGGTGTGTTTTTAATGATTTAGCAGTAAACATATCAAAAAGTCAATTCTAACATTCATTTACCAAAGTAGTAGAATATAATGAAAAATATACTCAAAACACATTTTATTTTAAAGCAAGCTATTTCAAGAGAACAGAAACAAAAACTAACATTAAAATTAAATATTAAATTAAAATTTCAGAACCTGGCACATACATCACTGTCCTGGATTAACTGGGAAAATTCATTTACTCTTAGGAGTCCTCACAATAGATTACAATGTTTTCTTTGCCCCATTTCTCATCCTGTAGGAGCCCTGAGCCCCAGCCACAGGAGGATTTGAAGGCAGCAGAATTACCCCATCCCCATGCCCTCTGTCTTCCCCTTTCCCTCCCAACACCTCCCAGCACTGCAGCAACAAGACAGGCCACAGGGGAAGTTTAAAAACATTCTAAGGGTCACCTTCTCCCCTTCTCACACTGCCTTAAGGTTCTGGTTCTACCATGCTTCCTCTGATGACTTCATTCTCTAGGGCACTCATCCAAGAAAATTCAAATTTCACCTGTGCTGGCATATAAATCTCATAAAGCAGCATTTGCTTCATATTCTGCAGAGTTGTGTATTGTGTAGGAGAAAAGTTGCTGCAGGTGCCAGTTATCCTTTAGTTACAAAAGGAGTCACTGGAATATTATAAAAAAATATCTGGCAGTTTTTTGAGGGGAATGTACACCAGGCCAGAAGTCAGAGGGTCATGAAGTGAGAAGGAATCAATGTTTAAAAACTACAAAAGGAAATAGATGAGCAAAAAAATCTGTATCTGAAAAGACTGTCTAAAGCAAGAATTATAATTCAGGAGAATTTTTTTTTTTTTCAGCCATTTGTCCATTCCAGTTCAATTTTTTCTCAAGGAAAGAACCAACTGTCACCAAATATCATAGAATTACAGACTAGTTTGGGTTTGCAGAGATCTTGAAGATCACCCAGTTCCAAACCCCCTGCCATGGGCAGGGACACCTTCCACTGTCCCAGGCTGCTCAGAGCTCATCCAGCCTGAACTTGAACAGTTCCAGAGATGGGGCAGCCACAGCTTCTCTGGGAAACCTGTGCCCGTGCCTACACTCACACAGCAAAGAATATTTTCCTAAAACCTAATTTAAACTAGGCAAAAAGTTTGTATCTAGCAGCTGAAAAATTGATTACTCTCCTCACATATGGGTATCTGCTCTGGTGTATGGTTGTGAATGTTAATGGATAAAAAAGAAACAACAAAAAAAAAAGAGAAAGATATAATAAAATCCTCATAAGGCTTTTGTAGTCACACCAGGATGGGCAGCAGCAATATCTTCTGAATCGCTGAGTGAAGAGAATAATGAAATCTTTCTGGAAAATGTTAACTTCTTACATTTGAGACTGACTATGTTTCATCTGAATAGTCCTTTACTGGAAAGCTGTCAGCCTTGATTCAAAATTTTCCAGAAGCTTACTGAGAATAGGTCATGAAAAATATAAGCATTTGAGCATTAAAGAAAACAAAACAAAACAAAAAAAAACCAAAAGAAATCACCAAAAAACAACAAATGTCATTCTTCCAACTAGGCCACTTATTCTTTTGCTGAGGACTATGTAAAAGCAAACTATATATTTGAAATGTCAGAATATTCAAGTTTCTGTGCATCACTAGACAGCAATGAGTATTAGCCTTATACACTGAAATTACTGTATTATATTAGTAACTTTCTTATAGGAAAAAACAAAATACTCAAACAGTTCAAGAAAGGAGATGATACAGATCTCACTGTTACAGCTAAGAAATACCTAATGAGTTCCTAATTTTGACCACAAAATACTGTTCTTTCCATGACCCAAGTTATTCACAATGGTGATAAATTAATGTTTGAACTCAGTGATCTTAGAGCTATTTTCCAACCTTAATGATTATATGAAAATATATACTTTTACAAAAGTACACAATTCCTATTCTGGATGCAATCACTCATTTTGGAACTCTTTTGGGAGAATCACACAACTCATGAAAAATCTTTCCTGGATTTTCAGAAAAAAACCCCAAACAACACAATGAACACACTACACTTTTACTAGCATTTACACATTTACTAGCAATCCCCTATATTTTAAGTTGGTAGAACTAAAATCACCATTTTTCAACCTGTTAGATTTTTTTACTAAATTGGTGGGAAACAGGCTATATGCTTGCCTGGATTATCCTCTCTGCTTCAGTCTCATATTGTAAAACTGGACTTATTTTGGCTAAGATGGCAGACCTACAATGAACACACTGAGCACATGTATTGGGTCTAGAATAACTAGTTACTAGTCTGGGCTTTATTTAAAATCAATGGAGGCACTTCAGAGAGGGGAAGTCCATTGATTTTTGCTCCTGAAGGTGCCTATATTTCCCTCTTGACTAGAAAGGAACTTTAAGTAACTTGTTCAGACAGACAGGTTGTAGACTCTCAAAATTAAGAGCAACCCCACCCAAGGCACTTAGAAGCAGTCAGCTTTACCATATATTGTTTTCTACTCCACAGTGTATATTAAAGTGTGGTCATGCTCGTTTCCCTAAAGGTAGAGTGCAGAATTGGTTTGTTTTAAATCCCTAGTGAGACTCCTATTACAAGTAATTAAAGTTCAAGTCACAATCTCATAAATGATAATGAACTTTGAAGGCAGAAGAAAATTAAATAATATTGGGAATGCAATAATCAGACTGCTTGTAAAATTTATGACATGGAGAAGAGAAAACCATGATGTTGCATCAGGGTGCTGAAAATTTTAAGCAACCCTATTTTTTGTAGATGGGAAGCTGTGATTTTAATTCTCACATCATGCAGCACCAAACTCGCAGCACAAAAAAATTTGACCTCAGCATATTGACTGCACCTGGACAGTGCAAGTACAGTACTCCCTCACAACAAATAATTCCTTTATTATTAAAAAATGTCCAGGCTAGAAACTCTTATTTTAAAAAATGTCCAAATTAGGTGTTTTGTGGGGTTTTTTTCTGGTTTGGTGGTTGCTTTGCTATGTTTCTAATGATTACTCAGAAGTACTACTGCCAAATGGGAGATCACTGTGTTTACCCTTAGTTGAAGATAATTCTGCACTTGTGTGCAGTAATGTATTATGCTTTATACTGCAAAGAACACATTCTAAAAACTTGATCTTCAGCTAGAGGTTGTTTAGTCCTTTTTTTGAATAAGAACTTTTTCTTGAAAGAGGTCTTAGTGCCTTTCATTGGATGCAATTATAGTTGATAACTTCCTCCTGTCTTCCTCAAACATAATTTCTAGTTACAGTTACTTGACAGTTTATCTATATACTTCTCTTCCAGTGCAGATTAAAACATTTCAATTTTAATAGATTTTAAATTCCATTAAGAGGTACTTTGAGATAGTGGTAAACACTGTTTTTTTTCCTCTTCACCTTGTATCAATTAAAACTTTACTGGGAGAGAAAATATTCTCAATTCTTTTCTTGTTCCCTGCCTACAGACTTAGAATTTAGTCACACAGAGACTTCAAATAAATATTTTTCTCCACAACAGGAACCCAGATTTGACTCTAGCCGTGCTATCACAGCTCAGCAGACCTGCACATTTCACACCTGGAGGCAACTGATGGAACAACTCCATGGCAAAAAGCTCCCCTAGTTCTTACAATTAAAGTTTATTGAACAGACTTAGGATCACCAAAAATCAACTTCCAAACTGAGAATAAGTAAACTTACAAACTTTGTTTACCATCTATTTCCTAACCTAGGTAAAAGTAAGTTGCAACTTCTATGGTAAAGTGCTGAACTTAATGGAAAAGAACAGAGGAATTATGTTGTTAGCTAAAGGAAAAGTGAACTGTGTCATATGTAGGTTTTAATATTTAATGAATCTATATGGCTGCAATCCATTATGTGACAATTTAATTATATGACAAAAAAGTTTGATAAATAATATTGTGGTAGGACATCTAATTCATTATTTAACAAAAAAAATCAATACTTCCATAAATCATATTCCTACACACACACACAGTCAATCACACACAAGTTTTTCAAGAAGGCAAAAATCAGACACCATACACCATTTATTTTCTGACCAGGACAAGTTCAAATTGAAGTTTAATCAGGCCTAGATGGGAATGAACTTATTTATTTATTAAAAAACTGGTAGATCAGAAATGGTTGCTGCTAGATGTTTTCCCTCTGCTAGCTTCCCAAAAGTGCTGTATAACTGGAAGGACTATCTTTTGTATTGAACAAAGGTGCAATGGCAGGTTTCGCTCTTTCTAATCACACAAAACTGCTGTTTGGGTCAATGGGATCACTGGGGTGAGCAGCCAGGCAGGCAAAGTGGCCTCAGGATTAGTGCTCAAGTTTAGGCACAACATCACAATCAATAACAGGCAGCAAAGGAAGTCCCCTGAAGGGAGCACCATGGGAATGATTTACAGGAAAAGATCCCTTTTTTCCTCCACAAAACATTCAGATAAAAGCAGTGCCAGGGGAGCCACCCCTGTGGAAAAGCAAAATTTCACCAGGAGAAAACAAAGAGAATGAGGATGTCAGGCAGGCAGAGCTGAAGGGGGACACCAGGCATGAGGAAAAGGACAAGCAGATGTGCACTCCAAAGTCCTGCATTCAGGAATCAGGAGTGGGGAAATGACTGAAGGGAGAGTGTGAAGGAAACAGGGGATGAGGCACATGAGCAAGGATTGGCAGTCAGCAGCTCTGAGATCACTGTCTGTGGTCCACATAATTCATTTATTAGGAACAAATGCTTCCTCTCCAGCAACTCAGTCTCCCCACCCTTCTATATGACTTGTGTTCATATTTATTGGCTTGTCATATCATTCCTGGCATTTTGCAACTCCAGCCCAAGCAGTACAACTCAAAGTCTAAGTGTCTTCAAGTTATGGAAAACAACCCTAATTTAGTTCATCAAAATGATAGATTTAACATTTTGGCCCAATTTTGCTCTACTTGCAGGCCATCTTTGAACTTGAACATTGATCATTGATACTCTGGTGTTTACAGGAAATTAATTTCTTAAAAACATATTTTAAAAAATGAACACTTACATCTGTCCAGACTACTACTACAATTTAGGACTGACTGGTTTGATGGTAATGCATTGAAATTTTTATTTCATTCTGACAGCATTATCACTTTAACAACAATTTGTCACAGTGCTTTTGTTGCCTTCTAATTTTTTTAGCAAATGCAGTTTCTCTCTTGTACTTGATCTAGGGAGTTCATTCTCCCCTCCTGAATTTATGGAATTATTTTTTCATTATGTTGCATTTTGGTTTTTGCTGCCTGGGATGATGTTCTCTGTCAAGGGTTTTATTTTGTTTTTTTTAGTGGAGGTTTGAGGAATTTGTGTGGGCCCATGTAAAAACTCTCCTTTCCCAGGGTACTCTGAAGAAGCTATTAATGCTTCAAATATAAATATATATGTATACACACACATCTAAACAAGCCAAATTCCAAATACCAGAAGAGAAAAATATACTATTCATCATTCCTTGGAGCATGAATCCTAAATGTGAAATTTGCTAGCAATACTCTTCTGAAAACTGAACACCTAAATACTTCAGTTTACATAATTTTATTTCACAAATATTTAAAATTATTCAGATTCTAGACCTAGGTTTTTGGCTTAATATTTTGTCCTGGTTTTAATCGGATATTACATGTTTTCAGTTTTCTCCTGAATTCTGCATTACAGCTTAGAATGTTGTAAATAACAGAACAGAGAAATCATTGGAAGTTTACTGCAGTGAAACATTTGCTTCATTAAGCATACTTCTGACTTTTCAAAATCAGTGTTTGTAAACAGTTTGCCTTGATTATTTCTTTCTTTATTCATTACCTAATCTTGATCAGCCAAATTGAATGGTTCCTAGTATGTGCCTTCTCTACAGTTTAATTAGAAAACCCAAAATAATCCAGAGACAAAAGTGGTACAAATGTTTGCCATTGAAACTGTATCTTATGTCTGTAATCAAAGTTTTAATCTCTTTTTCCATTAAAAAAAAAAAAAAAGACATAGGGAAGCTGTGGTAACTTGCAAACAAATAATCTTATGTGCATGGTGTGCCAAGATCAGTTGAGTTCTACTTCTTCTCCAATCTCATGAGCAATATAAGGTATTAACATTCTCAAAGAGTTAAAGCTGACTGAAGTACAAAATGTTAAAAAATTGAAGCATGGTGTTGCAGTATTTATATAACTTTAGAAAATATTATTTTGAGTCTCATATTAAGGGACATATTGCATGAAGTCACACAGCCCATTTGTAACATCCCCACAAATACATTGCCTCCATGTAACTGGATCTGCTTCAGAAATTATTTCACACTGATAGAAACCATTTCCTTTTGCACCTCATCTTGCTCAAAGTAATTATCAACCATCACCTGAACACTCATCTGCATATGTAGTAGGACATTAAAAATGGGATTAATTAGCACCTGGATAACAAGGATGAATTCCCACCCTAGACCAATGGCACAGCTGCACTGCATTCCTTGAGAGGGACAGCAGCAGTGTTCCTGTGATCCAAGTGTTAGCAGTTGATAAAGTAAGAGGAATGATAAAAATTGTCATCAAGACTGCCTGACTGCTTAGTGAATAGCATTACTAAAGGCACCAGAATTTTCTGTTAAGACAAGAATGAAAGCATTTCCAACCATAGAATACCTGAAAAGACAAGGCCAACACCTGCATTTCCCCATAAATCTCCAGTACTAATTGCATAAATTACATTTCAAAGATAATAAATTGGTACATGACCCTGGACACGTATTTGTTGTAAAAGAACAAAACCTGAAAAACATTAGATGCACTGCCAGACATTTCAGGAAGTGAAAAGGCAAATTCAAATTCTCAAGCCTTTTTCCCAGGGAAGAAATTGATCTGGCCACACAAGCTTTGCCAGTAATCAATATTCTCAATACCAAAAATATTTACTGAATTGAGCCCAGTGAGCTACTAGATTTTTGTACTTACTTACTGCTAGAAGGGAGTTGAGCCTGACCCAAGTTCTAATCCCACTGACATACATAAGAACCCAAGGCACAAAGGCTTAAATAAGATTCCTGTGACAATCACAGGTGATAATCAAGAGGGTGTGCCCAGAGCTCGTTTAGGTTAAGGGAAACTCTCATTTAAATGGTGCTAACCTCATCCTAGTAATATGGATGATCTGTGAAAAAAAAAAAAAAGGTGCTTCTTTAAGAAATCTTCCATGAATATTATCTGCTGTATGTACCTTCCCTTTCTCTTTAGGGATATAATTTGGGTCCAACTGTTGTCTCAGATATGAATAATCTGAGGTAATTATACATTGTACTCAATATAGAAAAATCCAGAAGTTATTAGAGTCTGATGAAAGACTGTTATTAAAAGCACATTGGGTAAAATGGCAGCTAGAAATAAAATATCAAAGTCCCTCCAATGTATTTGAAGGGCGCTTCACTAATTGAGAACAACTTCAGAAATAAGTATGTGTCTGTGGGATGTCCCTTAAATGCTGATCTCTGTCAAGAGACTTAATTCTCTGAGAGAGAATCTGATTGAGCAGCATGAGAGGAATCAGTGTCCTTGCATTGGAAGGCAACCAAGTGCAGAGCCTCAAAGCTTATCCCAAGTGCTGATGCCTTTCTCCACCCGATGCCACAGATAATTGGAACGCACCGCAAATGTTTTTAACTGTTTCTGCATGTTGCACTTCTAGATGACTTAGTCCCATTAGCACATTTTTGACTGATTTCTATAGAAATATAAACAAGAAACCTGATTTTTGTATTGCAACTCTTTGCTACTTATTGATAACTTTTGAAAATTTTCCCCTTGTTAGTTCAAAGTTGTTTACCAAAGCCTTTGGCTGCCCATTCCCACATAGAGAGATAATCCAGGACTTTTGAAGAAGCTGATCAATAATAGACCACATTTCAGGTACCCCATCAGATCTATAACAGGCTAAGGAAAGAGTTTTGTGGAACACATTCTATTTGTATGTTTAGTATGTGAATATTCATTTATATTCTGAATGGACACTCTGGGTGCATTTATTTATTTATTTCCTAGAGTAAACATTCATTTTGCTTAATTTGGATAAAAGACCTAGCTGGAAAACATTGTTTCTATTCATCAACTTTTGAAAACAACCTCTGGTTCTAAATACATTGCAAATTTAGCAAGAATACTTTTTCTTTTTACTCAGTTGTGTGCAAATCAGCTGGCACCAAGGTGCAATGTAGTGGTGTCTCCATCTTCAGACACTGTGGAGGTAAGAAACTTAACAGTACTGAACACAAAAATAAAAGCAGCATAATAATAAAATATTAATGCTGCTCAAAGGCAGTAACTCCAAACCATAGTTCATGTTTGATACTTCATTTAGGTTGGTCCTCAGCAATTCTGTATCACAGAAGTAGTAATAAAACAATATTAGACTTGTTTCTGTTTCTTTTTAGACTGGGAATTTAGATCTACTTTCCAACAGTTAATGCTTTATTATCTCTTCTATTACTTGTCCCTTAGTGCCTTCACTCTTAATTCTTCAACATGCTTTGCCATAAGGCAGAGATGGGAAGTAGCACATGGAAATATTATTTGTGTCACAAAAATGTAGCAGTGATGAAATAAAATATAAAGCTAATTAAAATTTTGCTTATGAAGATAAGACATTTTATTTAGTAATTTCTTTTAGACTGTTGCAGCAGGATTAGAAATGAAGGAAGCAACAGTGTTTCAATTAACTTCCCTGAAATTGCAAAGGACACTGAGTATTTAATTTGGGCTCTAAGTCTTTTTTTTGTGTGTGACAAGCTGGCCAATATGAAGGCCTTTCACGAAATTACTGTATGTATCAAAGTTTTAAATTATTCATATGACAAAATGAAATGATCAACAAAACCACTGGATAATTAATGAAGTTGTCATCTTGACAAGACTAATAATAAGCTTCTCCTTGGTAAATAATCAGTGATTCCTCTGCTATAATCACCAAAGCAATTCTATTGTATGTTTGTAAGCTCAAGGAATAGAAATATCAAACCTTAAAATCAGTTGAGTTTTGCCAGTAGTTCAATGATTTTACATGATTTCATATAGTTGGTGACTAAGTCAGTAGGTAGCTGCTATGCATGTGAATTTACCAAGCAAAATCACACATAATGCAATGGACATGGAAAATAATTATTTTCCTGGTAATATTTTAGGGGACGTATTAAGAAGAAGCAACAGCTGTAATAAGATGTGTATATCTACTAAATCTACTACCACTGTAATATGTGGAATGATCTGTGGATTTCTTATTCTTTAATTAAAGATTCTGTTGGTTTAATCATACAGCACTGCAGTAATAATGCTGTGCTGGATGGATGAAGACAAAGGGCATTAGCATAAGGCAAATCAGATGCTGTAACTCAGCTCTGTCAAGCCCCATCTACATTGCTCTATCTCAGGCTCCTTCAAACCCCTTCTCTACTTCTGACAACAATGTCCTAAATTTTCTTCTCATCTTTTATAGAACAGGCCACAAAAGCATTTTGCATCTATGGGAAGAGTCCTGACTATCTTTGTGTACAGATTTCATCTCCTTATCAGCACCTGGAATGAGAAGAGGTGGCTGGACAACATCTGTTGAAGGTCCAAGGATGTACAACACCCTGTGTTTCAGACTTTGCTTTCTTTAGTGGCTGTTTCCTTTGCTCATATAGAGTAATTCCACAGTATCATTTGTGTTTCTGCTTTTCTAGTACTCTAGGCAGCACGTACACCTGGGTGAGTTTATCACTTTACACTGCAGTAAGGACCATCTCTCTGAAAAACCTAGGCTCTCATTCCATTTAGTCAAAGCACAGAATCTATAGACCTCAACACTGCTTATTATACCATTCCAACCTGCAAATTCTAAGTTGGACTGGGCCATGTGTACAGGGAGCACTGTATATTTCTCTTTGTCTTTGAAAAATAAAAATAATGAGAAATGGTCCCAGTGCTCTATTAGTTGGCTGTGGGCAAGTTTTCACACAAAATCTGGATACCATAAACCCTCTGGGCATTGGCATTTCCATTTTGGTAATAAAGGCATTTGGTTGTGGTAGAGAGAAAGGATCAGAGAGGAAAAGCAGCATATTCCAAATACTTCCTAAGACAAAAACCAAAAACTGCAACATTTTTCCTTTTGTTAAGATTGGTTAAAATGCAGCTTTATGTCTTTCTCGTTGATGAAAGTCATGTCAAGGTTTTAACTCCTTATACTAAACCACCTAAGATGAAGTTAAAGCTGCAGAATCTACACTGCAATCACTACAGGCACTCCAGCACGGAGAGTCTGTGCTGTCCCAGGAACATCTGCTACTTTCTTCTGGGTAAAAATATGTTGTTTGTAACTTCTCTTCTGTCTACCCAGAGGCAGTGAAGGTTTTCCATTCCTTTTTAACTCTTATGTGGCAAGTTTTGTGTCCTTTGCTAGTCCCCACCAAGAGCTACCCCATGCTGCTCTCACTAATTGCCTGAACATTTCCAGAGCCCTCTGCTCTCAGTGTGGTTTGTCAATGCTCTGCACAGCAGAACACAAAGCAGATATTTTCAAAATTCACACAGAGAATTCATAGCTTGTTACAACAAGGGAAATCCCAAACCCTTTCTGAAGGAAAATCAGCTTCCCACGAAGTGTGGCTGTAACAAGGGAGACAAGGGGCAGGGAGGCTGCTGCACACATGCACCAGGATTTTGGTGCCAAGTTCCAGGGCTTTGGGAATAGGGGAGGGAGCAGGGATGCATTTAGCTTCCTACCTGGGAAGCTGCCATGAGCAGATTAACAGCTATGATCCCTGGGAACAAGTAATGCAGAAATTTTGTCTCTGCTTTGTGGAAAGGATCCTGTTCCTCAGATCATCAGCTCGATTTCTATTCGCACTACCACATTCTAAAGCAACAAAGATTTTATTTTTGTAAGTATACTAAAAATACTGTAGTGTACATGCATTTATGAGGCTCATTCTTCTGAAATCTAAATATGCAAACACAGTATAATGCAATTTGAGGGAGGTAAAGCCTCCATGGCAGCATCACTGTGTCAGACCTTCGTTGGGGATGCCAGGCCATCTAGCTGTAGTGGGGAAACAGTTAAATCAACTTTTTCTTGGGCATTCCCTTAAGTTTATTTGTGAAAACACATTCCAGGCATGTAAGCTAAACATGGAAACTTGGCATTGCATTGGCAAATCTGGTTCCATATAGTTTGGATCCCAGATTTCACATCTTACTCTCCACTCTCACCAAAAGCCAAAGGCAGTGTTTTTGTCAAGTGAGAAGGAGTGATATTCTGGGGGACAGGCAGCAGAGAATGCATAGCTGGCTGATTTTATTTGGAAGTAGATTGCAGGGATTAGGGTGTGGGCTTTGATTTTTTACTAAGTGCTGAGGGCTAACAAAACCCACCACTTCAACTTTTCTTTATTTCTTACACAAAATAATAGTTTCCTGATTGCCATGAGACAGCACACTAAAGTGTGAAATACTGTAGCAGCTGTGGTGGTGGCAACACATGTCATTTCTGTGCATGGGCTGAGATTTTTCTCATGAGACTCTTAAATAGATGCAATGAAGCATTCAATACACACAGTTAATATCTAACAGTAATTCCTGCATGTGTTTGTGGGCTATACTGGCAATATCTGGAATGACTGCCAGCTTTTACAAATAAAAGATAGGTATGACAATATCCTGCTAGGATTGAAATATATCCCAATCAAAACAGAAGGACTGATTTTTTTTTTTCTATGGTCTTTGTTTGGCATTCCTTATGGAGAAAGTAATTAATACAATGAGGCAGGAGGAGGACTGTCTCGTGGGATACACAGTCCTTTTGTAACTTGATTCAATTATTTTTTTTCCTAGCTATAATTCTTCAGTGAATGCTCCACCTTCTCTTACTTGTGTTTTTATTGACATAAAAAGATGAAATAAAAAGAAAAGGAACAAGAAAGAATGAAGTAAAATGACAATGCCACTGTCAGTGTGACTGTAAACTTCACGCTGAAAATTCATCCTTCTGTGCATTAAGTGAATTCCTGCTGGAAAAGGGCAGCTGATCCTAGACATTATTCAGCAAGCTCCATTTGTAAGTTCTTTCACTGGAACACATGCTAGTGAGATGGATGATTAAAATCTTACAAACCCTAGAGCTCTCCCCAGACTCAAACTCGCTTTTGTTCTGCAGCTTTCAGAGTATTTCAGAGCTAAATCAAAACAGTGGTGGCAGAAAAAAAATGGAAGTTAAGCCATGTGCTGAGAGCCATCCTCTCTGAAAAGTGAAAGAGAGGATGCAGGGTGAACACAGAGCTCAGAGCTCACCTAAAATCTTGAGGAGTAACCATGTCACTGACCTCAGGATGTGGCTCCAGCATCTCATTTTTTTATCACTTTCTAGGAATCTAGGGCTCCTTCTCTGTGCCAAACCGATCTCTGATTTTAAAAAATCTTGTACAGCATCTAAGCTGATGCATAAGTGAAACCTCTACCCCTTAAATTTCTCTGCTCAGAGAATTTGCTGTCTACTGCCTTATTCTCATGCTACATTTTCAGTGGTCCCACTTGAGCCAATAGTCTATTTGACTTCATCTGATTTTAAAACAGTTAGAAAATTATTGCTGGTTTGACTTTATATGTGTCACCATATATTTCAATCTACTTTGCAGCTAGTATTAAATATTATATTTCATTGTCTTAAATAATTCAATAGTAAGATTCTCTTGTGATTTTTTGTCATCCTTTTTTGGTGTTTTGGGGGCTTTTTTGAGAAAGTATTGAATTTTTTCAATTTACAAACCCCCAGAAAACCTCTAAGATATTTTCCTGTACCAAAGGGCATACAAGTAACTACTAAATCTAAAAATAATGTTCTGTAATGGGAATGAACTTTCATTTTTCTGATCTAATTTTTATAAAAATCCACATAATAGGAATGCTTATAATGTTAAATTGGCACCAGTCCATTCACCACAAAGGGTACAGACACCTTGATCACACTTTTATTGCCCTCTGTAGCTTTGTGTATTTCATGTGAGTGAAAAAAATCAGATTTTTATATCAAACAAACAACCAAGTGTGGGTGGTCATACAGTAGCTAAATGTTTTAATAAGCTGCTTTAATATTCAGCATTAATCTCTGGAACTGGGCCCATGCAACAGAATCTTGTGTGTCTGTTTTGTGAACTTCCAAAATCAGGAAGGCTCTGAGCAAAGTGATGTGCAAGGTTGGTTTGGGCTGCAAGTCTTAAGCATTCCATGGTAATATCTCAATGAATACTTTTTTTTTTTTTTTTTTTTTTTTTTTAAACCACATTTATTTAATAAAAAATGCACTTTTATTATCTAGCATGTCTGCAAACCATCTGTGAATTGATGGGGTCTATTGAAAACAAAAAAAAAAGAGAGGGAAAATTGAGCTGTCTATGAAAGCCCATTCTGAAAAGCCATAAAAATAATGGGTTAAATTTTGGTCCTCTCTGATTTTTTTGATCTTGAAAAGCTTCATTGGTTTCAGTGGAGCTACACTGATTTTCATCTGCTATGTCTCCTTTCCTCAGCACATGCAAAACTTCAGTTATTTGTCTGCATTTCTGTCTTATAAAACTGAAACAGATTAAAATAAAGTCTGAATCAAAGACACCCTCCCAAAGCCAATGAAATTGCAATTACTGCTTTACCTTAAGTCTGTTTATCTTTAAAATATAAATTCTACTTTTAAATTTTAAAATGTGGTTGGATTTTTATAACCATATATCTGCCTAGAATGTTGTTTCAATATTTTACCAATATTTGCAGATGAATCTCAGTTAGGAAAGAGAACTCACTGATGTCTGGAATTTTACCTGTTCAGTTTTGGGAGTTTAGTGGGTAGCTGGCACTTCAGTCTTGGAAGAAAATAAAACATTTCAATGTAAGAAAGCCAAAGAATACATCACAACCAAAACTGATAGTGATTTTGTAATCATTCTGTGTATTTTATTGGCATGCTGCATTTCTGAGGGGTCTGTGAGGAATGCAACCCAATGACAAACTGAGCTCTGTCTATGAAAAATCAATTGTTTTGATTGGATTTTTAAAAGTCATTTCAATACCTACCAATTGCACATCACTTAGGAGGCTCTAAACACACCAGAGCACATTTCCCATTTAGCAATCCTAGGCACTCTAGAAAAGTATTTCACTGCATTTGCAAACACGGTTTTCAGGTGGAAGAAAGAGCATCCTTGATCTGGTTCATAGCCATCCTGCCTGAAAGGTCCTTCCCTGAGCATCCACATCACCCAGAGCTCACATGAGCTCCCAAATCAGGGTCAGAACTCTGCATACAGATGCATAGGTGTTAATTTCCCTGTCAGCTGCCCTATTCAAATAATCAATCATTTACAGATATTATTCACTGGCATACACCAGACATGACCCATCTAAGTTTTTGCAAGAGCAAGATCAAGGTGTAAATAGTTTTCAGAGCCACACATTTCAGTTTTGACAGGAATTTTAAGATTAAAGGTAAGCTGAGTCCACATAAAAAAATAGGAGAGGGCAAATGAAGGTCAGGTTCTGAAATATCCAGCCTAAAGTATATATAGAAACTGAAACAGATGTCATTGACAGTATTTGACAGTCAATAAAGGATTAGCATTCAGGTTCTTCAATTCACTTTCTCCAGTTTCTAGATACTAGTGCACTAAATCTTGCAAGTATTAAAATATATGTAAATGGGGCCTTATTTTTTTTCTTAGTTCTTGAACTTATGAAGTTCACATTTTCAAGTTCACTGTAATCATTTCAAGAAGGCAGTTACTGAAATAATGGATTTTCACACTGCTACAAACCCTTAGAGATTTAATAAAAAGGCCAAGGCACTGGAAGACTCATGACAGAACTGCTGGAACTTGGCTTCTACAGAAAACCTGCAGAACAAAGTCCAATCCCCTGTTATTGCAGGTGGCCATCTCATAGAGTCTGTTTAAAAATAGGATTAATCTCCATCTTAAAACTAATTAACTTTTTGCCCCTGTGAATCCCAGTGGGAGACTATTTTCCAGCATCTTATGACTCTGCCACTTAAAAACTTTATTTTCAACATGTGACCGTTTTTTACCTAGCAACTTCTCCAGTGATATTTTCCTGGAGCTCTTTTCCCACTTTTCCCATTTTCTTTTTCCTGTTGACACAGTTATAGAGAGCAATTTTAAAGACTCCTTTTTCAAAATTTTTACATTTTGTCTAAGAGAATATTTTCAGCTTCTCCTCTTACAGTGTTTGTGACCTCTAGTTACTGTAGTGGCTTTACTTTGCATCTCTCCTAGTCTGAGTTTTCTGAACCTGGGTGAAGAGGACTGCACACAGTGTTCCAGTGAGAGCCCACCAGTGCCCTGCATCATCTCAGGAATTCCTTTCTCTATTAGTAACATGACAAACAGTCACATCCTAGGGTCTCATCCTCAGGGCTACATCATTTTGATAGTTCAAATATCCTGGTGATGCTCAGAGCAACCAAAAACTTCCCTTCCTCAGATGTTTCCTTCTTCTCACAGATCATGAAGGTCTTTCCATTTAATAAAGTTGTTAACAGCAAAACTTGACAGTATATTCTTATTTTTAATACTGAAAATATTAAATAATGCTGATCCTAACTCCTGAAGAATCCTGCTAATGAATGTATGAGTTTTCTAATTTACCCATTATTATTTGGCTTTCATTCAGTTTCCAACTGCTTTACAGTTGCTATGCTGAGCCCTTGTCCTCTCATGCTTCACTAATTACTTCACATCAAATGCTTTAGTGAATCCAAATAAAGCATGCACTGGAACTCCATTTATAAAATCATTTTGTATAACACATTTATACTACTTCTACCATCTTTTCCCCTTAATGTTTTGTATTTCATATATTTTAATCTCTATTTGTTCCAGAACCTTAACTGCACTGATATGCCACCAGCAGGTCTGTTTGCTTTCATGTCTCTCCTGTTGAGGTCTTGGTTTTTCACTGTTTGTCTGCTTGCAGAAGTTAATTTCCTTCATTTTTCAAACTTTGTCGCTCTGAAAATATTTATCCTTCCATTTAATATTGGCTGAATGAAATAGACTGCTCAATTAGATACAACAGTTGTGGCAACAGTTATAGAAAGTAAAATATTTTAAAAATAAAACCTATAGAACTGATCAATAATTTAAGTGAACAAATCCATTGGCTGCAACTTGCAAGCCTGTGTTACCATTTCTTTTAATTTTAGCAGGATAAAAGGTATTTCAGGAAAGTCAAGATATTTTACTGATGTATTGGAATTAAAAGTTTCCCAATATTTATCTGCTTAATTATGCTCCAGATGATTAATATTTGTATTCAGATCTATCCTCTGAGAAACACCAAAAACTTTTCTTCCATTGTGCTTCCCCAAAGCAGTCTTGATCTTAAAGTACTTCTATTTTATCCATCCTTCCCTCTACTCCCCAGACAATAATGATGTATTTTTTTTTTTACTCAAACACATTTCTACATTTTTGTCATCCTTAACAGTACATGAAACATTATTTTCCCTAAAGAGAGCTCTACCATGCAACACTATGGGGCAAATCTGACATTTTCTGGCCATCAGAGCTGAAATCTCTTCTAGAAGCAAACACAACCCAGCCAAGCTCCATTACTTGAGGGTTTTTGTCTTTTACTTTGCCCCTATTCCTTCCCCTACCATGGAGGACTGGACACCAACTACAAAAATGCAAGGAGAAATGAGAAAGACAAGCAGATTCTCAGCAGATCCCAGCCACGAGTTCACTCACAACACAGACACAGCAGTCCTCCAACACAAAGCTGACCTCACTCCTCTGATCCCACCTGAAATCCTGAATCCTAGGCTCAGGTTTTGGCCTTTTGTTTCTAGGCTTTGATCAGAACATGATGATAAATTTTTCTGATTCCTTTTTCTAGAGGAAATAGGCAGAGCTCTACACCTCTCTGTTTTATTATCTAGATATTGATCTAGCAAATTTGCTACTTTATCGCTTGCACTAATTTTCTCTTCTTGCATCCTAAACTAGATGCAGAGATTATGCAGACACTGTTGAATTCCTCCTCTCATTTCTTAAATTAAAGATGCTCTTATCAGCATCACAGAATTTTGCAGTAATGCTGTCTTTAGACATCCATCAGAAATTATCAGTTTAATCAGAGATTAGGAGAAATATTTTGTAAAAGAATATAGTGCCATGAGATTTACCAGTGAGAATTAATTATATTAAAATTTTTTTCAAATGACATTGGGAGTCCTAAACTTTATATTCCTATGTTGAAAAGAAAAACATGCTTGCAGAAAAATATCATGTTCTAAAATCAAGTGAATAAAAGGAAGTATCAAGATCAGAAATACATTAAAAGCAAATTTTCAGGAGAAAACATATTAGGAGTGACTGTGTGTGAAAGTTACATTCTGAATGACCTCTGGAGAATGTGTGCTGCTCAAACTAGGGTTAAGTGCATCTCATCTAGCAAATGGAACCATTACAGAGAGACATTACACATACAGTGACACAGAAAGATATTGGCTGCTAATTCCACACCCCTATTTATAGCTCCAGGGGTGAGAAGATGTCCCGTGCAGAGAAAATGTGCCTCATCTTTGCTGAGTGCAGCAAGGACCTCTCATTTTCCACGTGGATGTGAGAATGGCTTCCACAAAGGCATCCCCATTGCTTGTACCCAGCTTTTCACTTCTCAGGGGTGCCTTGGCAGCACT
Source organism: Oenanthe melanoleuca (assembly GCF_029582105.1). NCBI lineage: Eukaryota > Metazoa > Chordata > Aves > Passeriformes > Muscicapidae > Oenanthe > Oenanthe melanoleuca. Next base: position 10,179,249 of record NC_079333.1, read on the forward strand.
GATGTGGGTGGCAGAAATGCATTCTGCCAAGGATCTTCCCAGGAAGGAAAAGTGAGCTGTTCCAGGGCTGTGTCATTTAACTTTGCCTATGTTTCCATGCCTCAGGATTTGTTCAGTGGTGCCTAGTGACACACTTTGCTGTGCAGTTTATATGACCTTACCTTAATCTGCTGTGGAAGGGAGATGTACTGCTGTTCCTGAAGTGTCTTGGAAAACACAAATATGTGTACTAAAACTTCCTTAAAATTATGTAACTGTGATGGAAAATGGAAAGAAAGTCTGGACTTTGTTGCTGAAATTGGTTTGCTTGATATATTTAGAAAATAAATAGTAGCTCCACAGATCACAGCGCTCCCAAGAAGTAAAATCATATCAAGAATAAATAATTGCGTATTTGTGGAGATTTTCCCTCAGCAGCCTTGCCTTCACATCTCTGGTCACTGCAGTATTTGGGGCTGCTGTGAAAATTGCCTGGTGTAGCTCTTCTGTTTCCACAGACTCTTGCTCATCCCAGTATACCCACCACACCCTGACTGTGAACAGGTTCTCAATTTTGACACTCTAAAAGGGAGCAGAAATGTCACATTATCCATAAGGATGACTGAGACATTCGTGGCTCAACCTGCATTCCAGGAGATCCTTGTAAAGGAGAAAGGCATTTATTCAGTCCCATTCTCTATTCATATATACTACAAAGTGGCTAAAATAATCATATTATAAGTATTAAGCTAATGTATTCAGGTCATGTTATAGAGGGAAGCCATTTTAAGCCACTGGATTCAAAAAGGAAGACAAGAAGAAAACTAAATATTTCAACTGGTGTTATATGATTGTAAAATTAAGATGGAATGATTAAAAAGGGTTGGCTCGATCATTTTATGGATAGATTTTGTTCTGCTTTCCTGAATGTTAATTCTAAAATAATATCTTTGTTACAGACTATTTCTATTCACATACTTAATTAGAACACCAATTAAAGTGTGCTGTGGAAAACACTGTGGAAAATGCACCCTCTACTGGCTCCTGAAAACATGGTATAGAATAGAAGTTTGGAACTTTTCTAAACTATCTTCCCAGAAATATGCCTAGAAGCAGAAAATTAATGACTTCATTTACAAAAACATTGTTCCTTGTAAAAGAGCAGCTAATGATGTTTTACATACTAGAATTTATGAAAATACACAAGCTAGATGAATGTATTTTAGAAATACAAAGTACACTGTTTTAATAAAGTACAGCATATTGGTGCAAAATAATACATTACACATATTTTATTTTTGAATACAGCATAATGAGAATGGCCATGAAACCAGATTGGTAAGAGAAATGCTTCCTGTATCTCTGATAGGCAACAAATTTTCTTTGATTTAGTTACCCTGCAGAGAAGAGGAGAGGATTATAGAGCCAAAAGACAAAACTAAGTGAGTTTGGAGCAATTCAAGCAATCACTGATTTTGAGTCCTAAATTAGAAAGGTATGACCTTTCTACACTATCCTATTTCAGCAGCAAAACACAATTTCTGTGGGTAGTACAGATGCAGTTTTCTCCCCAGCCTGTTGTAAGCTGGGATAACTGAGCTGATTTCATTCCCTGGTGGCACAAACAGAGAGCCAGGTGTATCCATTGCACGGTGTAACAGATTTTTTCTGCAGCAGTGGGTTCATATGTTCAGTGCCTGCCTCTTTTCTACCATAGTGCAAGCACCTTTTGAAATCCACAGGCAATGTGCAGCCACCTGAGGTATTTCCCTCTCCAGCTGGTCACCTTGGCACCAGAGGGGACAGGTCTGAACCCTTTGCAACCAAGCAGCAATTCTGCTTAAAGGAATACTCCAGATCTGGTGGGAATTTTATTTTTCAAAGAGCCCTGGGGCTCATCCCGAAGCAACCCCTTCTATTTAAAAACTTGTGGCAAAGAAAGGATGACAAGAGGAATCCCTGAGACACGAGTAGCCCCTGCTGAAGCCCTGGCAGACTGACTGATGTCACTCTGGAGAGCTGTCACATTAGGAGTGCTCCCTCCTCAATGGGCTGTGCAGCTGAAGATGCTGTCTAATGATGTGTTACCACGGAATGATAATGGTCTGCATGGAGCTTCTCTTTAATGATCTGTGTTACTTCATAATGATAATGGTCTTCTTGGAGACAGACTATAACTTTAATCTCACAACCCCACTGAGGAGGTTACACTCAACTCTTGCCCATGACCTCAGTGAGCAGCCTGCTCATCTGTGAGCAGTCAGCAGAAAGAGCCTTCAAACAGAAAAGATAAATTCAAGAGAGAGGGCACAAGTCTTCCTCAATTATGGGGAAAATATTCCTCAAAAGAAATATTAATATTTATATATTTATAAAATATTTATATATTATTTATATGACACACACACACACACACATATATATATGTATTCAAAATAATCTCATTTTCTTCCACTAGCCTTGCTTCTTCTACCTCAAAAAGTACTTAAGGAATCTTAAATTTCTTTTTACAGCATCAACATGCTATGATTTTCAGCTGGGAGATGAGAGCAAATTGATATGAGATCACTGGAAACTTGATATTTTGTTTGTTGGAAAATCATGGAGTGACACAAGAAATCTTTTGTGCTGATTTCTCTCCTTCATTCCTCAGTGAACGTTTTGGCCAGATGTGGAGGGAGGATCAATAGTTCCCAGTACTTTTTGTGGATTCCTAATCTCAAAAAAGAACAAAATAATTGTAATTAGCAGAACTTTTGGGCAGTATGATAATAAGAGAGATTGCATAGTCCACAAAGACTTCCAAGCATGTTTAATTTTACATGATGCATGTCCTATCATTATCTTTTAAAGAAAAAAAAAAGAAAAAAAAAGAAAGATAAATCCATTTCAACCCCTCCTCCCCAAGCCTACAAACAACAACAACAAAAACCCAACGTTCAGGTCAAAGTAAGTTAACCAGATGGAAGAAAAAGCCATGCAGCTGAGTTTTTTCCAAAATCCAGCATCAGGACTGAGACTGAAATCTACATATTTTCCCTACACTCAAATTTATATCTTCTACTGTCCCTCCAATATAAAACTGAAAAATTATAATAGTATCTGAAAGATAGTTTCACAGCATTTCTGTACCAACCATATACAGGAAAAAACATCCTGGACAATGTTCTTAAAACAAATGACCTGAAGTAAATAAGAAGAGACCTTAATTCCTGTGCTTGACACATATCTGATCAGGCATTATTTTAGTTCCATGATAATATTTCTCTAAAAAGAATATTCTGATGACTCCTATAATATGCATACTTGTCAATGGAAATTATACAGGTAATCTAATTGATCCCAAATTCAGCCAAGACAGTATTACAATGTGGACATGCTTTTCATATTTTAAATGCTTTATTTTCCTATTAAAAGTAAACAGCATATGTATTATTAAAAAACATATATATATATAGTTTTTGATTTTTTTCTCTAGGAAATATACTACAATATATTTTCATATGAGAAAAGAAAAAGTGTGTGTCCCTTGAAAATAGATGCTGTAGTATGTTTTCATAAGAAATTAAAGACAGACACTGGAAACCAATGAAATGGGCAAAGATTCAACCACTAACCTAGGTACTGTAAGAATTTTTCATGCTAAACCAAAATAAATTGGGCATCAGTGAACATCTGGTCCATATTCAGTGTAAGTCCTTCTCTTAGTTTACTTGAATAAAATTAATTTCACCTAAATTTTGACTCACGTACCAAAGACAACTACACCTGAGCTAGTCAGCAATGTCGACTCCATCCTTACTTTTATTTGTCTTTTTTTCTTTTTGTCTGTTTAATCTTTCTATATCTAAAAGATAGCCTTTAGCATAAACTAAAAATTAAAAAAAAAACCAAAAAACTACTAACTCCATCCATGGAAAAACCTAGAGCTTCTCACTCTTTAAAATTAACCTGCTTTACTTATGAGAAATTCACTTGAATTCAATTTCTTTCCTGTTGATACATAAGATCAAGTGAGAGGCTAAAATGTTCTGTGTACAGGATAGATATAACCAGATACAGCCTTAAGACTGCCTCAAGACTAGATCTGACTGTCAGCAAAGCAATAGTAATATCTGTAAACTGATATAATTCAATCAAGAACTATTGATAAAGAACTGCATATCATTTAATTTTCCTTATTCTCTCTTTAGGTTTTAATAACTCAATTTCAATGATGATGCCAAGAATGAAACTTGATCATTTTGCATAGCTGATAACAATGAAATACCAGCAGAGTTTAATAAACCCAGCATTATTCATTCCAAAATTTCAGCATTTCTGAACATAGAAACTTTGACTTAGACACCCATTGCAAATAAAATCTGTCTTAATTATATTTTCCCCCTCCTTTTGGTCTATCTTTTGTATAATCACATCACTCTCTCAGAGGTATTCTCCAATACTCACTGAAAACTATTCAGGAGATGCAAATGTAAAGAGGATTTTATTATCTGTATAACTTATTTTCTAAAATTTTAGAAATATGCCATAATAAGTGGATAAAACATCAGGCTTCTTAACTGCATCCTAATTTTGAAGAACTAACTCTGTTGTGATCAAAAGCCAACTAATTTAGACAGATTTTGGAGATTTTGAGAGACACTATAAGCAATTCTGCATAAAATATATCAAACTTCTTGCACATCAAAATGAGTCTTTGCTGCTGTAAGCAAATAGCTTCTAAAATTGGAATTGGTTGAGTAAGAATTTTATGACTTCTGCTGTTGCCTCCTAGTACCTATTTTATTGCACATCACCAGAGGGAGCTACATTTTGTGAGATTTTTGTACTGCTTTGATGCTCTGAAACATAATTGGTGTCCCAAAACACTTCCAGTGTTTCTTGAGGAGAACATAGGTTCAGTCTCATTCTCCACTGGGTCAGAGTCAAGATGTGCTTTAGGATATAAATGCTGCACTGGTTTCTCCCAGTTTTTAGCAGATATCCCTACATCTGTTCTGATAGTTATTAAAATGAGTGAAAAAAATTCTGCTTAAGTGATGCCTTTTCCCAGGGAAATTAGCTTTTCCAGTGGGCCAGCTGAGTCAGGGAGATGTGCCTGCTTTTGGTGCCCATGGGAGGTGGAGAGGAGCCTGTGACCACTTGCTCTCGTTGCTTGCCCACTTGTAGAGAAAGAGCAGCTGGCCAGGGCTGCTGCAGGAAGGCCAAAAAGCTTTATTTCCTTCTGCTTTCACAGGGCTGCTTCTCACATGAAGGTCAGCAGCTGCTGCTCCCCATCCCTGGAGAAGGACAGGATGAGGTGAGGTGGCAGACAGCCCTTCCATAAACTCCCTGGAAGTAATATAACCACAGCAAGGGAGTGGTGGGGAGAGAAATCCTCTTTTCTTCAGGATTGATCTGCTTCCTCTTCCTACCCTGTGAATAACTCAGCTCTCACATTTCATACAGCTAGTCAGGAGTCCAAGAGGATTTTCCAGTAAATCACTGCTTTGCCCTCCTGACACTTTGGGACAAACAACCTTCTGCTGCAAGTGAGGCAGAGGAACAGCACTGAGCTGGGAAAGCTCAGGCAGATTAGACACAGTGGACTGGAAAGGTAGGATAGAATTGGTTGTTTGCCAGCACATAAGCCTAAATGATATCTGTGATAAGCTTTTATTTTTACAAGCCACCAGGGCTGATGGAAGTACATGTTTAATTTAGAACCCATACACTTTACATATAAGCTATTTATGTTAAACTATCCTAAATTTAATTTTATTTATTTCTACATAAGCTTGTGATATTTTTATTTACCTTCAAGTTTGATTAGATCCCATTAAAAGTCGAGAGGAAATAATAAATTCTCTCACATGATTCTCCACTGAGCTTAAGCATCACTATACAAACAGGGAGAGAGAAGTTACTCCCAAATACAAGAACTGACCCTTGCCTCACAGTGGCTAAAAACAGCTTTTCCTCTTTTTTATCTCTTATATGTGCTATGAAGTTACTCTTGATATTTTTATTCCACATCATATGACTGGGAGGAATAAAACATATGCAACTTGCCAGAAATCAGCACAAATACACTAACATAAAATTGGCACAGACCACTGGAAAATCAAATCCCATGAGCAGGCATGACTTGTCATATGAATAGACCAGAAACAGGTTCCAAACTATATCAACAGCTTCAACTATAGAACCACAGACTCATGTAGCTTGGAAAAGACCTTTAAGATCATCAAGTCTAATCGTTAATCCAGCACTAAACCATGTTCATCAGTTCTACATCTACAGGTCCAAATATTGCAACCTTTTGGGGTTGAGGAAAGGCAAAGTTGTTGAAGTTCCTCTGCAGTACATGTTTAACAACTGGTTAAATCCTCCACCATGGAGTAGCATCTTAAAACTCTGGCCACCAGGACAGTTCTGAAGGGTCATCAAAATTTACTTTCTCTCTTCCAGTCTCCTCTCAATAAACACTGTGGAAGACATGACTACAAAGAAGATACTGCATTTGCACATGGTCCCAGTTATTTTAAGAATTATAAATTTACTGGAGGAGTTGTATGTTATGGCAAATAGAATGTAGTCTCTACAAATCTTTTCAGAAAGATGAATTCTACAGCAGGTAATACTTAGGCACCATATTCAGTATCTTCAAGTCAGATTTGTTCATGGAGTAGGAGCAATGTTTGAAATCCTATATTCATGGTTAAATAATGTTACCAACACTTCTGTCCTATCCTTCAGTGAACCATGAGCTATGCTGGACTGACAAACACATGCTGAAATAGAGCAGGACAGAAACTCTTAACTAAGAAAATTAGCAATAATTTTTACTAAAAGCCCTCTGAGAAAACTTTAAAATTTTAATTTAACTTTCCAGTTTCACAAATACAAAGCCCTTTTTCCTCACAGATGGAAAAAATTAAACCAAGGAAATCGAACTAAGTCAATAATTAAAGCAGCATTAGCAGTAAATTGACAGTTTGTTCAGTAATGAAAACCATCAATTGCCAACTGTAATGAAATGCATTATTAAAATCATAATGAGGGTGTAAATACATAATGCTGCATAAAGATACAATCTGAAGGAGTTACCCAGTATTGGAAATAATTAACCAAGAGTAACAGCAGCAATACAAGACAATTGGGACCTAGCACGGGCTGTGGAGCAGAGGAGAATGGAACACCTGTTGATCTTTTCTCTGTATTCTGTTCCTGTGAATACAGAATATGTGCCATTTAGGGATAGTTTGCAGGGAAGTGGAACATCTAGGCACTGGAGGCACAGAGTAAAGACTAAACCTTTCCACACATAGCTCAAATTGTGGAACCAAGGCCAAGAAGGGAACTTTTTTCCCAGCTGTCCTTTGTGCTATAAACCACGATGCCTTCCACCCTATCAGGATCCCCCAATTTAGGAATTCCTTTTAGTTCAAGGGACTAACACTTCCCTTACTGAGAAGGTATCAGACAGAGGATAGATGTGCTCTTCTTCTACTAACCAGAGCTCTTTAAAATACACATTCCTCTTCCTTTCCCATCCCCCACAGATTCCCACTAATTCATTGCAACAAAAAACCATCAAATTAAGGTGGATCATTGAGTAGAGCTGCAGAAAATGCCATAACCATGATTATGCTAAAGGTCTGTGTCCTTTGCACTTCTCTGCACAGGAGTGGTTTTGGAAAGCAGACAGGGAAAGAGGTGCTTTAGGAGGTCTCATTTGGATAGACCAACTCAATCAGGCAGCAGTGTTTACCAGCTAACATAAAGAATCAGATTGAAGTCATAATAAAGATGAGAAAAAAGGAAGACAGAAATCTAAGATGAACTTCTGAAGCAGATGAGAAATGGTATGTAGAGGAATGAAAGTAAAAGAGAGCAAAAGCAATAATCTAGAAGAGGAAATCATGGAATCACAGAATGGCCTGGGTTGGAAAGGTTCCAACCCCTCTGCTGTGGGCAGGGACGCCTTCCACTGGACCAGGTCGCTCAGATGCTGAATTTAATGTCATAAAGATGGTAAGATTTTAAAAACCTTTTGCTGGAATCGGTATTTATGCAAATTGAGACTTACATAAAGGGTAACAAAGACATAATGAAGAACACAGCTCTGTTAAGAAGCACATGTTTTCATTAGGGAGATAAGTCACAGCCCAGTTATACTGATCTGTTTACCTAAGGATGGTCTAGTAAACCAAGTTTTGGAATACAACACTGGAAAATGAAAAAAGGAAGAGTCACATTCAATCTAGGTAAGAAAATTCCCACTGAACACCAAAGGGTAATTGAGATCCTACAGCTAAGTTCAGCCTGAAGCCAACGAAGAAATAAGAGGTGAGGAGGACTGAGAATGGTTAAAAAAAAATTAAATATATGCTACTTGAAACAGGAATAGGTGGGCAGTTTTATGAATGGACTATGTTGGGAAGAAATTCAGACTTCAGGTGGCTCACAGCCACCAGCACCCCCAGCAGACTCTCTCTTAAACACATCTTATTAAAGGCAGGCTTTGTCCACATATCCTGTGATGCCAGGGCTCTGCAGTGTGGGAGAGGCAGCCCAGAGACACACAGCAAACCATTCCTACCTGGGTAATCCCCACAGCAGCTGTGCCTCCCGTGGAAATTCAGATCCACATCTCTACAAATGGGCTGCCCTACTAATTTCCTTACTACACCCAGCCCTGGCTCAGTAATTCTCATCCCAAGGGGCAAGGCAAAGGTTCAGTGTATGAAGATATGCTCGAATACGTGTTGCTGCACTGGCAACTTGCCACCACAGAGAAGATATGAATAATCTGTGACAATAAAGGGGCAATATTATGTCCTTTGAAAGGGGCATCTTTCAAAAATGCTTCATATTATTTATGACCACATATAAAAAAGCCACTAGTTAATACAGTTAATAAACCATGACAAGTTTGCTTTAAATGAGTGGGATATCTAAATCCAACATTATTTATTAGGCAATATGATTTTTTCTTGGTATTTATCCATCAAACATGGCACTCTTATTGCACATGCATTATGCAAAGTGTCAAATTAAAGTATTGCTTATAAAAATAAACATTAGTTACTGAAGTGATCCAAATGCTTGATTAAAATGCTATTTAGGGAAGCTAATAAATATCTTTAATAAATCTTTTGAACAGAAGCAGGAAAGCATGTAAGAAAAATTTTTGGGGTCTCACCTCCTTGCTATTCCTTTCTCCAAGCAAACAATGAGATAGGGAATTAAAGTGTAAAGAAAAACATGTCTCATGAGAGCTAATAAACCAAAGACCATATTAGCTATTGTGGCATCTCCCTTACAATGAGAAAAAGAACATAGTAACAGCCAAAAAGACCTCTGCAGCAATTAGAGTGCAGGAAGTCATGAATGGAGAATGGATCTCTCTTTGATTTCATTCCACACCATTATTTGACTTGCATTTTTCAGCTGGAGCAGGCTCAGTCTCCATAAATGCCCACTCATTAGGCACTGAGACCTAAAAATGCTGAGAATGATTCATCCCCACAGGATTCAGGCAGGAATAAAGACAGCCAGTGACCTCCTGACTTTTCAGGGAGAGATCAGGATCAAGCCTTTGAAACAGAGGTTGTAGAAAGAGGCAAATTGCTGCATATTCATAGCAGAAAGTTTCTCTTCCAAAGTTTGGCACTGTGGTACATGTGTTCATTTGGCTTTTGCAGCCAGAGAAGATACCAAAACCACAAAGTTAAGTATTCTTTAAACACCTAAAGCTGACTTGATCACCTTGGACAGGGTGAGGAAGAGGGTGGGGGGTGAGGATGGAAAGGAAAACAAAAAAGAAAAAATATCTTGTTCTCATGCTCTTAAAATTTTGGGTGAAATTTCTCTTCACACTGAGACAAGGAGAAGGAATTTCTCCTATGGCATGAAGCTTTCAGAGGATATTGAATTTAAGTATAAATAATCAACAGAAATGAAATGGGTAGCTGCAGACATAAGCTGAGGAATGTACCCAGTGAACTTACTGCATACAAATCATTTGCTACCATGATTATTAAATATATTTAGCTATATTGGAAAACAACAAAAGTACTAAGACTGGGAAATTGTACAGTCTCTGAGCCAGGATGAAATGCTTTTCTTTGAAGTTACATCAGTTATAGAAATAGTAAATAGTTATTTCATTCAATTAAAAAAATTACAATATTTTATGTCAGTGGGAAGGTTTTTGTTCACTAAGTTCAGCTTTTTATTTGGAACAATAAAATGGTATCAACGAACAAGCAGAAAGTTTCACAACAGAAGAAAAAGGCAATATTCTATTGCCAGAATGGTTACAAATATACTCCTTTAAAATAACCAAGTAACAGACCAAGCACAGTCTGGGGTCTCACCCCAGTTCAGCCAGCTAAACATGCAAATCTTCAACAGTAGGAACCAGTTTTGGGACTGTTTCTGAGCCAGCTGTCAAACTGCTGACTAGCAGAATGTTATCCAGAAATGCAGCAGGCAAATATGTGCTAGCTTAAATTTTTAGAAGTGCTTGCACAACTGTATTTTAAATTTCTACCCTTTTAATGTGGTTTCTGTGCAACCATATCAACTGAAAAAGCAAATAAAGTAGCCCTTCTGCACATGCAGGCCTTCTGCAAGCCTGTGAAATGATTGAAGGATATTGTAGTAGGGTACAAACATATTTGGATACAAGAAAAGCAAGAGGTATAATAAGTATTTCTGGCCCAATATCTCCAATTCCATAACAACATCTGGTCTACATAAGATTACCTGTTTATTGTGTCTTTAGATTAAGTAATTGGTTCTGAGGTTGAAAATAGAAATAACCTTTGATTTCTTGGCATTTATCCTGCTTTAAACATGATCAGGGAGTAGTTAATGGAGATACACATTTCATATTGATAAAAAGCCATATCAAAAAAATCCAGAGCACATGGAAAGACTCAATGGATATGGTTATTTGAAACAGAGCACATTGATTTAGCCACAGTTCTCATTAAAATTAGCTGCAGGCAGACCCCTAAAAATCACTGCATATTATAGGAAAATCACTGTAAATCATTCAGGCACAGCAAGGTACTAGAGTCAAGCAGCTATTCTCCACAGCCCTCACTGAAGAAAAACCAAATATTCTTTTGAAAATTTGCAAAAAGGGTAGGTGCATGACAGTGTGACTCGACTGGTTTTAGTGGAACTCTGTGAACTTACCACATTTGAAGCCCTTTGCTACAATTTCCTCATTTCCAGAAAGACACGAGCAAGTGGACAAAGTTATGAAAATATTATTAAAATGCAAGTCAAATGAAATTTGATGCAGGTTACTGAAAGCAATATTCTTTACAGAAACCAAATGACAGAAAGCCCTGCCTTCCTATCACTATGCCAGCAATGAAAACCTGATTCTGTCTTAAATATTTCTCAGGGATTACCTCAAATCCCTGTTTTCTTGCATAAACCTGCCATGAAATCTCTGCTCCTCCATTTTACCATTATTTATTAAATCTAATGCAATGCATAACACTACTATATAATCAGACTTCATATTTTAGAAAGCCATGGGCAGTGCAGGAGATTTTGTTGAGAATGCAAATACTACACAGAGCAGAAAGAAAAGAGCAGAAAATGCTCCCATTCTATACTATAGGTTTATTACTTAGTTCTGCTCAGAAAATTATTCAAAATTTTCACCAATCACACATGGTCTTATAAGTAATTTTTATTTCACTCTCTTTGAAAGTCTTAGAGAAGATCAAAATGGGAAAATTAAAAAAGGAAGGTTTCAATACAACAATATACCAGGAATACAGTTAATAATTCAGGAGTTGCATTTAACAATTTTACTGATGGTTGCCTCAACTCAAATTTGGCAAAACTAACTGAGGAAAAATTAACTGATTTTATCTGAATATATATTTTCTACAGATAATACCACAGAATTTGCATTTGTTTCTTGTAGTTTACAGCTAAGCTAAAAAAAGAAAAAAAACAAGAGGAAAAACAAAGGTCAGCAATATTTATTAAGAGCAAATAATTTGCAAATAACAACGAACATTTAATAGTAGCAAATTATTGAAAAAAAAATCCTTATATTCTGCTAGTAGCCATACGTAACCCATCTCTTAATGCTGCTATTGCCTTTCAAGTCACTCCTTTTTGAATTTGAGTACTTTTTGGAATTTCTCCATACAAACTAAACTACAATATTTTCCCAGCTAAAGACTGCCCATGAAACCACTGTTCCAAAATGACACTTGGCTGTTTAGGGTAGAGGCTGCCTGGCAGGACATTACCAATCTGCACATGGCTTCATTTCATATATGATTTTAAATACTTCCTTTCTGGACAGAAAACTGAGGCTTGGCAGTTTCTTATGCTGAAGTGATGTGGAAAGGTGTGAAAAGCTCAAAAATTATAAAAAAAAATTCAAAAAAGCTCATCCTCAAAAATTTTTTCAGTGTGGGGGAAAAGTCTTGTCTCAGCTACTTTGGTGTTCAGTGTGAGGGCTGTCTGAGAAGCTCAGTGCACATGAGTTGAGCTCTGGCAAGACCTTGGCTGCTCCAAGCTTAGTTTCCTTGTAGAAAAAATAAAAAAAAAATCTTCCCTCATTTATCAAACTGTTGACCTAAGTAGAATCTGTTCAATCTTCTACAAGGCAGAGCTTGACAAGAATCGGATTCTTTGGACCTGTTTCCTCTTGGCACCAAAATGGTTTTATGATATCCTGGCAGCACATACTGGCTTTAAATACATTTTCACTCACTGTGGGAACTTCCTCTTTAGGGAATCCTCAGATGACTTTTGAATTGTTCCCTTAGTCACATCCAGCATACCAACACCACGGTCATACTGGCATTTCTAAATCATATTAATTCATGTATTTCCAAATTCTATCAACACTGACCTATAGAATATCAGCACTACAATTGCCATTGTCTTCCAGTATTGCTGCAGTAATTTCTATAATTAGATTTATATTTTATTAGCCCATCATTCCCAATTGGAGATTTTCTTCAATTTATTTGTTCAGATAATCTGTTTCACATTCTACACTATGTCCATAGTTGAAGAGTGAAAATGTATTCCTGGAAAATGTATGTTTATCTTTTCAGCAGGTGATCTGAACTTTTTGAACTGAAATACCAAAAAACCTGTATTTCACTGGGCTGTTTAGAACAAGCCCTTCCAGTGCATAATACTTTACAGAAAACATTCCAATCCTACCTGCCTTACTATTTATTGTTATTGATATATGAAAAATGTAACAGTTCAGATTTTAGGGTCTCATATAATTTTTTTACTTCAAAATCACATTCTACCCTCTAGGTGTCTTACTAATCCATTTACACTTTTACTCCTGGCATTTGCTTATTGGCAAACCTACTGCTAGATTTTTTAGGATTTAAAACTGTAGATCTGTGCAGTAAGTAAAAAAAACATACATTGTGGGTAGAAGCTATTGAAAATATCACTTGGGTATTTTCTGTTATCTTAAAAAAAAACAAAAACAAAAAAAACAAAACAACAAAAACCTAATCCTAAATGTACCTTAAAATTATAAACTTTATATCACATTTTGAACATGACTGAATTAGTGTACTTTTTTTGTATTGTTATTCCTCATTCTGGTTGTCAGTCTGGTGAGACTACACGGGTACATTTACAGTGCTGCTTCAGGGTGTTCAGACTTCATGTTTAATTTCTGGCTGTGACCTAAAACACCTCTACAGAGGTGACTCTGGCAAGACCTCCCAGGGTCTGTAGGAAGCTGCATTCCATCTCACTTCGACCTTTAGAGGGCAGTGCTCCCTTTGGATACCCACAGAAATTCCAGAAGGGAATGGTGCTTCCATTACCTGAGAAGGTAAAACTTGGAAGGGACAGAATCAATTCCAAAAGACAAGACAATTTCTTGCTTTGCTGATAAGGGGAAGGGAACCCATTCATCATGTGCCACACACTGGGTGAGCCCTTTACATTTTGAAGGGCAGCAGGGATTTGAGGTCTCCTCAGTTTGGCTTTGACAATGTCACTCCTGTGGCTACTGAGAGGAAAACACCCACAGCAGAAAGGGGAGAGGGAAGGAGCCATAAAAATGAAACGCATCAAATCCTACCCCAGTTCAGTCTCATTCTCATGCAGACATTCAAACATGATCAAGGCCAGCACAGCTTCTATCTGAGCTATCAGCACAACTTGGAGAACCAATACTGTTTACAGAGTTACAGCTGTTTTTCCACATGTTAAGGGAACTTCCCAGTGAGACCATTCATGAGGCTCTGTGGCAGCCACACTCCCAATGTCACAGACTGTCACTGCTGGGACTGTCACCCTTCACAGGGGTGGCTCCAGGGCTGACAGGTCCCTGCTGGGCTCCCTCACACCCACCCAGTCAGACCAGCTCGATCTTGGGACTTCCATGGCAGATCTCAGGTGTTTTATTCCATAAACTCATTTATCCACAGAGCAGTAACACACAAACAGGCCAAGCTGGCACCTCCAAGGAGGGACCCTGAATAAAGAACTTTAATCTCTCAAAGTCCAAGCACACCAAAGTCCCTCTCCTTCTCCCCAGCCATCAGCTCCTGCTGTCCCAGTGTCCCTCCCCTGGCTGTGCCACAGCTCCTGAGCCCTCTGCTGTGCCCAGGGTGCAGCTCACAGCCTCCTGTCTCAGGTTCTCACCCAGAGCTCAACCTGCAGCTCCACTGAGAGTATTTCTCAAGAGTAAGAATGTACAGATTTCCTGAAGCCTCCCTCAGAGTGCTATAAAGGGCAACAGTGTGGGGTGAGAATCTGAAAAAGGCCAAGAATTCATCTTGTGAAGGATCCACGTTCAGCTTTAAAATGCTGGGATGGTCAGGGAGGGAGGGGTGCCCTGCACCCCAAGACCCTTTCCTGAAGGTACTACCTGAGCACAGTCTCCATCATTTGAGCAAGTTTGAACAGTGTTTATTCCCTGTCCAAGTTATGCTTAAAAACATTTTAAGTGCATCTTTAGACACAAGAGATGAATGTCACAAAGCTTCTGCTTTGTCCCTGTGCTTCTTCCTGACACCAGGAGCACACAAAATCCTGGTTTTGAAGAGTTCAGCTAAAGGGTCTTCACATGTAAGATCTGCTTGACATCTTGGATTTGACATCATGGCCTGTGTTGCAGAGCTTTACTTATAAATTATATTGCTGGACACTGTAGTAACTTTAGATACAATTTTCAACAGGATTCAGATAAAACTATGGCCTTTCTCCCAGTAGTAGCTAATTAGCACACAAATCTGTCTCTTTTCCTGTCACTTATACAAACTATATGAAATAATTTAGAGGCATAACAAGAGGTCACAAAGTTTGCTGCTAAAATGTTTTTTTTTTGACAGCACAGCTCTCTTTGCCTAGAGACATTATGGTTGTGTGCATGACATTTTGTGCCTGGTGGTCCAGGCTTAGGAAGGTCCACAGGGTGTGTTTTGTGGGTGTCATTATCTGAGAAGGTCATCCAAACCCTCTTCATATTCAGTGGGACAAACAGGCCAGTCTGCAGAGTCTGTTCTGGCAGAGGAGGAACCACACCAGCAAGCAGCCAGATACTTTATGAAATAAAAGAGACTGATCCCCTCTTCTGACTATAAAAACAGCAGAAAATAGTTTCAACAGAAAATATATAATGTACTAATATCTGATATGGCCCAGTAAATTAAAATTCACCTATAAGAATGGCAAAATGTAAGAAATTAGACCTAGTAAACGACTGAAAAACATTCCTATGGTACTAGTCATTAGCTATCATCACTTATAGCCCATGAACTGCCCAAAATGCAATGCTTTATCCAGACTGCTTATTAAGTAAGCATCATTCTCACCCTACTTGCTTGATGTGGCATCACAACCTTGGTCCTAAATGCATTTGTACCATGATTGCTTTCACATTTGGCTCAAGTTTTTACTTTTATGCATCTTTGAATGTTCTTCCTTGGGTTAATATCCATTCTGTGTGATCTCTCAATGATTTAAATTAAGTCATCAAAGGAAAGCTATTTTGCTGCAATAACTTGAGGCCAAAGAAGTGTTTTGAAGTAATGAAAAAGTTGTACTGACAATTAACTTGATAAATAGCCCCTAGCCATGACCTAGTATTCAGTCACAGAAATTCACATATAAAATCAAAATGTATTTTTAATGAAAATCTGTTTAACTGATTAAGTGCAGATAATTTGCTTCTATGAGAAGCATGAATTTTAGATCTATGAGAATCTGATTATAAATACTTCTCTTTTTTTAATTTTTTAAAAAATTCTTTTGGTGTAGATTGTTGGTTCCAAGTAAGTTAAAGTGAGGCAGTATATTTTAACTCATAGTGCACAATCACTTGTACTCATTGACAGACATTGAAAACAATCCATTTATTCATTAGAGAATGCCAAAAATAACTCAGAAGTTTCTCTTTTGCTTCTATTCATAGATTCCCTCATTTCGTGTTAATCACTTCTTTCAGCACTTGGCACCTTGCAAAAAATTCAGAACATCTTGAATTATTAGTTGTTTACTGCATTCACAAAATAGAAATGAAAACATAATACTAATAGCACTTTGTAGCAAGCCCCATGTAATGAGATTGGGGCATTTGAATCCTCTGTAATGTACCCTGCCATTTTGATTAATATCATGAATGGCAAAGTAATTTCAAGCACATAGATGCATATTCAGATGTGTGAAGACAATGGTTATTTTAAGCATTTCTTGTTTAAATGTAGAATAGGAAAGTCTTAATTATTATCCTAAATTATCATGATAATAGTTGAATTTGGTTTGCCTACTGTACCTCTTGATTAAGCCTCAAAGGTGTATGCATTTGTACATTTTTAAGGTTCCATTCCATTATTAAATGACTGACATTTCAATAAGAGGCTTAAATTAAACCATAGCAAAAATTGAAGCAGAAATGGTAACACTGACTTCTGCAATAAATTCTGTCCCTAGGGCCTTTTTGAAGAGTGATGTAGTTGTTGTCTCCTAAATTGTTTATTGAAGAGGTTTTACAGTAATGCAACAAATGAAGTCCCATAGATAGCATTCTATTTCCCACAAATACTGAAAAACTGATATGAAAACTTCCAGTGTCATAGTTTATGGTGATCTTGTCCTGAATAAACTCATAAACACTTTATTCTGCCTTTCAGTTTACATGTTGCTGCCTCACATTTGGATTGATGGTTGACAGCAGCAATGTATAAATTATGCATGCCAATTTACTGAACACCATTAAGCCCAAAGAGTATGGGTAATTTCAATAATTATACATATAAATAGTATTATTAGCTCTGTCAAACTCAGTACCTGGATAGCATGTCAGTATATAATATCTACTAGGGATTCAAAAGGTTCAGGATTCTGCATGAGGTTGGTGACTGGAGAGGCTCCAGCTGCCATTTCCACACAGCTCATACCTATAATATGCAACCAGACACTACTCTTAGCATGCAGAAAAGCTTTGGATCAGTGTTGGCTGATCTGTCCACATCTGTGCTACACTATTAGAAAGAAGAAGAAGAAAAGAACTGAAAAATAATTACTTTTAATAAATACTGCACTGGGAGAGTTTAAATTACTGTCACTAAATAACTGAAGAACCTCTTCCTCTGTATTGCTGAAATTTCAGGTACCTGCTAAATCCCAAATCTCCTCTCAAGTGATGTGCCTGGAAATTGTTGTTTTTCACCCAGAGAGGAAAACTTGAACTCTATTACTATTTACCAGCTTCCCTTCAGTGCTGCCTGTAGGCCCCACTATGGTAGATGTTGTGCAAACACATAATGAGCAACAGCCACAGAAAACTACTTTAAATGGACAAGGAAGACAAAGGATTGGAAAAACATGTGCCACATTTCTGTTTTCTTCAATTATTTCAGTGCCCAGTGTGCTTTAGATGCACTGCACAGACAAGTCAGTGTCAGTCTATGTACGTGGAATTCTAAATTTGTCAGGAATTTCCAATAAAAGTCTTTCAGAGACTGCTGCTAACAACCTGACATCTACTTTCAAAATCAAAAGTCCCAACAGAAGTGGTAGAAATAGCAGGTGTGCCCAATTATTGCTTTAATTTTAAAACTTATCCCAGCTACAGAGAGATGAAGTGATTTTTTTGTTGTGTGAGTATATTAGTCTGAGCACTGTAAATAATAGTGCAAAACAGATTTAATGTGAGCAACATTATGATTACTAATCTGAGAGTTAAAAAATGTATATCTTCTGCAGTCATAATGTTTGTGCAGTGTTCTACACATCCTGATTGCATATTTACATAAAATGCTTGTACCCACACAGAATTCTGATTTGGCCTTACAATAACCTTTAGAATTCCATTAAAGCATTTTCTTTGCATAGTTCACTACAGAAACAACATGCTTTTGACCTTTATTTTTTTTTCCATTGCTACCAATGCCTCAGTTTCATCTTGAGTAATTTTAAGATAATTTGTAGGTAACAAAAATAATTTAAATTAAGTAGTGTAGATTACTAAGCATGGAAAAGGAAGGAAAATACACAGTATGGAAAGCAACATAAATCATAATCTGTAAAGGGACAGTAAACATAATGGCCACGTGTTACAAAACAAAACAGAGGGGGAAAAAACTTCAGAATTTACAGACTATTAGCAACACTTCCTCCAGTAGGAAAGTACTGGGGAAGCACAGGAAACTTTCTTTTTGGTCTCTTCAGTTTATGGAACACCCTTTTAGAGAAGCAGAGAAGATTCCTTATGTTGTGTGACCCTGAGGGGTAGGGATGGTAGTTGATGAAACAGGTTCACTTCTTTTTCATTCTTGACAGCAGCCCTCTGAAGTGTCTGTGCAGAATTGCCTGAATTGTTTGGTTATCCCATGCATTGGACAGCAGCAAGCTTCTCCAATAGCCCATTGCAATCCCCCTCTGCTGTTTAAGCAGACAATAAAATATCTCACACACACTTTTCTGGTCATCCCCCCACTCCCATTTTTGTGATTATGTTTGTGATTACTTACCCCCAGGCTAGGTTACACTGTCAAAGAGGATCTGTTAATGAATAAAAACAACCCAAATGTTGCCACGTGCTGTCATCTGATAGCAATCGCTCATAATTACTGCCACCAAACGCCTCCAGCACTCACACCAGCACACAGCTGAACCACATCAGCTGAGCCCTGCAGCCACCAGAGCAGCACTGAATTACACCAGCTCCAGATTTGGCCCTGCTTTCCAGAGTTTGGCCTGTGTGCCCCGTTGCATCTTCTGACAGACTGTAAGCATCCTTGCAGAGCAAGGTCTCCTTCAGCAGGACAGAAGTAATTTAAAGTTCCTGCATTTTAAGGATCTCTTTTCAATGTTCTGAAGGGCCAGTCCCTCAGAGCCCTTCTCCCAAAGCTGTGCCCTCTCTATCCTTCCTACAAATACATTCAAACACTGCACTAACCAATAATTATTAGTGTTTATCTTATTTTTCCCTCTGCCTTCAGTCAGAGTTGGCATTGAAGCACGAGAGATGAAGTTTCACATTCGGACTCGTTTGTTTACTAATTCTTATCTATAGTACAGTGAATGCTACAGCACTTCTAGCTAACAAGCTAAAAATGACAAAATGGAGCTGTATCTTCTTTGTTACAAGGTCTTTTAAAGGTAATCAGTCCAATTAAAAGCTAATTCTTACATTATTTAAACTTTTGACCCAATGACCAAACAACCATGAGCCGCAGTGCAGCACTTTCTGTTTAACCAAAAATTACCTAAAACCAATAAGAAGGAGGAACAAGAAGGAAGAATAAACAAATGGCCAAAACTTCCATCTTATGCCATGCCCACTGCTATATTCTAAAACTCCAAATTCCAAGCCCTTCACCATGTGGCATTACACACTTCTATTCAAACTACACACCAGTGATCCAACTCCATCACTCAAATTTGGAATCCTTCTCCAAGACCTCAGGTCAAAAGCTGTGTTCCCCTGGGGGTCAGTGCCAGAAAACACAGAAAGTTCAAAACTCCCAGGCTTCAGCATTCCAACAAATAATGAGCTTTGAAAGGTGGTGATACAACCAAGAAGCACTTCTGTCTCTAGTTTTATTGTATGGAGATTATAATTTTGAACTGCCAAACTGAAAGCAGACCTGCTGGAAACACCACCTGAAAGGGCTCTTGGTTCATGATGAGCTGGCTGTGTTCATCAACCACAGACACACAGACAACTCTAGAGCATCCAAGGAAGTGCAGAATCATGCCCAGGCTTTGTGTAAATCATGGGACAAATTAAAGCTACCAGTCACACTGTAGCTTTATTGAAAGTCATGAAAGAATGATTGTTTTATTTTCCTACAGTTTTCTGGCTGCAGCCAATTTTTACTTGAGTACTCCTATAGTCCAGATCACAGCAGGCAGTCTTACCTCTTGCTGACTGTACAACAGGAATATATTTTCAGCCCGTTTTTAGGTCTTCCCTTAAGACTTTTCTTCTGTATAGGAAAAATAATGGTACTTTTTCCCTCTATGCCCAATTAATTTTGCAGAAACATCACCACCAGGAGCAGTCAGAAGCAAAAGCTGAACCATAGATCTGACAGACTGATCCCCACCTCCTAGTAGATGATTACTGGCATGGTTTTGGGTTGCTGCCTATGCTGTCCTTCCACAGCAGGAAGATTTCTAAATGCTATTTTCTGTTGAAAAGGTAGTCCAATAATTCCACGTGCAAGTGTCTGCCTGCAAATTCTCTTGTTCCATTTTAACCAGAGCCCACCAAGGCACCAGGCACAAAATGGGGGAGATTATTCAGGGAGTTGCAAAGTATTTACTGCATTATTTACCAGTTTTTCAAAAGTTTTAAATTTTTGGGTATTATTTTACATTAATTTGGAAAAAAATATCATGCTTTAGAATAGTCCTTTCTGAAAACTTAGAAGAGAAAATTTAAGCATGCATGCACACAACATTCAGCATGCCAATTTTTCACTTTGTTCTGTGACTACTCCCACGAAAACTAACACACCCAAATGTTTGTGACCATTTGGAAGCACTCAAGATGAAAAATCCCTGGACTATTTTTGTGAAATTCTCTGACTTCAGTGACTCTCACTGTTGCTCATGCTTCCTCTTGTGTGGTGGACACTTGGGAATGAAGCCCCACTGAAATCTATTGCATTGTTTCAACTCTTGGAGATAAAAGCTGCAAGAGGCACAAGTCTAAAATGGCATTTTTTGGGAGTGCAGAGAATAACTCTGTCTCTGAGTACCTAGTTTTTTCAGGCAGCTTTGGCTAAGTAAATTATATTTCTTCAGATAACTGGAAACCAGAAGGAACAGGTAATCTCAAACACTACTCAGAAGACAAAATTAATTCTATTACTTTAATTCTTATGTTACTTTATGCATGCAACAGGTAGAATTTGGGGTAGAAAGAGCACAAACATCACTATTATTCCCAGTTTTCACTTGTGAAGGTATGTGGACAAAAAAGAACAGGAAGTAAATATTCTATTTAGAGGAAACTGTAAAAAGTCAGAAAAAATAGAAAGGGGAAAATAATAGGGAAAGAAATACATGCAAATTTTAAGAGAATAAAAATAAAATTTAAAGCTATAAAATATTGTCTGGGATTGTGATTTAAAAAAAAAAAAATCTGGAATATTGCAGGAGGACACTTCATAAATGTACTGAACACACCTAATTTCCATAGGAAGAGAAGAGACACAACCAGATTTTAATCCCAAAGATGCAGTCAGAAGTTACTCTGGGTAAGCAATCATGGAGATTAGACCCTGTGATTAGAAAACTTGGATGCTTCACTTGGCTTGAAGGAGTTTCCTTGCCTGGTAGCTCTCAGGAGCACAAAGTCCTAAGAAAACTTAGTATTGGAGTTCCACTTCATTTGTGAAAGTAAATTGGAATTTACATTATTGATTAAATCACTTCTTCATTTATGTACTAAATTAAAATCCAGTAAAGTAAAACTGATATTATCCTTCCTGTGACAATTTTTCACTATTCTTTATGAATTTTTAGGCTGAACAAAGTCAGCTGAGCCCTACTGACACTAGAGCCACTTTGAACTAAATCTATTTTTTTTTCTTGCTTTATTGGCAATTAATCAACAATTATTTTGTGTAAATCCATAGGACAGTGAGAGGATAGAGAGAAACCAGGTCAAAGGAAAACCAAAAGACACTGCCTAAGTAATCTAATGAAATTATCATTATCCCAGGAGGGAATAAAAGGAGTTTTTCTAACTGAAAATCCAAGATGCTTTTCTAGCAAAAGATGAACTAATTCAAAACATCTGGATGATAAGAGAGTTCATAGACGTTCTGAGTTTGACTCTGAGTCTAGGTCTGTACACAAGATAGTCCTGAGACATCCATTTGGACTTGGACCTGACCATCAATAAATTGGAAAGTTCTTCAGGATAAGCGCAGTGTTCAGGTCTGAATAAGAGTTACTCTGACTTTAGGGCTGCAGGTGGAGTTCTTTTAGCAGATAAAACTGTCTAATCCAAGAGATTTATTTAGGATCATTTGAATTATCCCTTATCTAAAATCTGAGAATTGATCAGAACCTAAAGAGTAAACACATAGGAAAGCTTCTCACAAACGAATTCCACAGATAGCTAAAAAAAGCAGTATATTTAGAGCATCATACACGACCAGGAGGCAACACAATTAAAAAGCTAAGAGCAAAGACATGAACTATGCCTATCTCATTAAACAGAAAGTGATCCTCATATCTTTTGTTTGGTCTATTCCATTAGGTTTTCTTTGCTGTCACCAGTCCTGACCTTCCCAGGGTCTATCAACCTGTTGGCACCTTACACAACATTGCTCTGCCTTCTTTTATGATCCACCTTTCAAACATATTACCATCTGCCTGAGTTAATTTGCCCTTCATCCAGAAGACATTTCTAAAAATGTTCAAATTTTTCTTCCTTTGTTCTTGGAGAAGCAGGAGGCATCTATGCCTTCCTGAACACCTGGAAGTACCTAGTGCTGCATGAACATGTCATTAACAGGAGAGGGAATCATCACAGCAGCCATCATGATGTTAAGGTGCTCTTCTTCTTGCTCCACTCTTTACTTACTTGTGTTAGCACAGCAGAATAAAACCATACTGACGTGAATTCTGAATACATGTCAATGGTTGCCTTTCCTTTGTCCCCTGCTCATAACCTCTATAGTCCCCTGCTTGTCTCTACATTAACAATTAGGACCCTGTTTTGACCATTTTTTTGTTCCCAAAGATGATTAAAAAATGAAAACAAAGCAAGTTAAATCTCATTTAAAATATAAGCAGTCACTGCAGTGGAAGAGCAAGCCAAAGAGGGCTGGAACTGGTGCATGAAAAGACAAAACTGTCAACTATACACCAAAACTAACTCCATGTGCAATAACCTCATGGAATAAAACCTGACCTACATCTTTGAAGAAAGCTGAATGAGAGTTTACATGGACTTATTCTTCATGCAACCAGGAAAGAGTGCTCATGGGGAAAACCAGAGGCCAATTCAAGCAGCTTTAAACAAAGGGATGAGCCCTGTGCAAATGCAGGTAAGTCAGGGGTTAAAGCTGCCTCAGATAGCCAGAGGCTCCACAGCTGCTTCAAGTGTCTAATTGTCAGCATCTTCTCTCACATCCAGATTTATTGAGGAAAGCAGGGAGGATGCACCTTTTTCCTCAGGGAGAAGAAAGCATGCACATCTTGTGCTGTGTGTGTGCACACCCATATAAACAAACACAGAGGCAGGCAGGAGGTGGCCTTGCGTGTAAAGCAGGCAGACAGTTTTACCCCCCTAATGGATCTGTGCCTGACTGGTACTTCTGCACTGCTTTCTTTCATTTTTACAACCAGGATAATATCTGGCAGCCAGCATATCTCAAAAGACTCTTATGTTGACAGTTACCCTCTGCACAGAAATGTGAAAGACTAGGATGTGAAAGACTAGCTACACTTGTCAATAAATGGACTGGATTGGATTTAACTTTTTACAAATTTATTTATTTTACTAAAAATTGTTCCCCAAAGCATTTTTAAACATCTCTGACTTGGGTATTTACATACTCAATTTACTTTATTGAGGTACACACCTCAATATGTTTTCTGGTATACACTCATGAGAAAGCAGCTAAACAAAACACATTAGAATCAATACAACACCAATAATGACCTCAAGTCTTGGGAAAAGCAATAAAGGAAACTCCCTTGGCAGCTGCAAAGTACATTTAAGACAGTGGCAGATTCATGTCAAGGTCCTAGTCCAGATTCCTCAGGTGGCCTCTGCAGATTTACACATTGGAGCAACTTTTCACTGTGCCCTCTGCTATCCCTAGCATGGCACTCATGAAAAAGAGGTAAGAAAATTAACCCATTTTTAAAAACTGGTTTCAGAGTAGGTCCATTTTCTCCCTGATTTGAGATGTATGCCACTACTCAAATAGTGTTTGCACTTCAAGATCAGCAGAGGGAAAATAAAAAGCTCACAAAAGGATAGAGTGAGAAAATACCCTCAGAAACAGGAAAGACTAATATAAACCCTTGTTAGAATTTTGCAATCTGGGCCAAAATTGACCTGAGAGAATACTTTCAAACTGCCTCTGAACTGCTGGAGCACAGTTCACTTGATTTAGAAAAGAAATTGAATCCCAGGTGACACAAAACCTGCTATGGATGTTTATATCTTGGAAAAGGGAAAACTGTTTCCTGCAGGGCTTGAATCAGTGCTGCTAATTCCCTTCCTCCCATACATCCAGCTGCCATAGCAAGCAACATGCAGCAGCTTTCTCTCCCACCCAAGCACTCTCAATAAAAACTGCGGCTGAGGTTTACTCTGCAAGAAAGACTCCTTCACCTTCAGGAAAAAAAAGGTTTGCTGCTCTTTCTTTTAGGAAAGCCAAAGCTTTCATCTTAGCTGAAAAAGGAAGGGAAAGCTTGGAAAGTGTACTTAATATGCAAGAAATTACAGATGGAAAATACTTATTAGATCATTTAGCTCACTCATTTTCCAGTGCAGGATATTCTCTGTGGTAATGTAACAGTGATTTCATTGAAGGTACCCACTTAGTCTCACTAGTCAGGGCTTATCATTCCAGGAGTACTGCACTGTCAGGAAAAATTGTTCCCTCAGTCATCTTTATCAAGTGCTATCCAGAACAGACACAGATAAGGGTTGAACCACTGTGGCACTACACAACAGTGCTAAAAAAAAACAAGGAAGATGTTTTTCCTTTTTGAACTGAGCTTTTAACATGACATAAAAACCTTCCCAGGCCATCCAAAGGCAGGTACAAGATGTCTGGCTTAACACAGCCTGCTGTAGTCAGTGGTCAAGTTGGATAATCTGCAATTTAACTGAAACTGTAAAATGAGAAGGAAGGAAAAATGAACAAAAGAAGGATTAAGGAAATAATTTTTGCTGCTCACTTTCAAGGTCCCTTTCATGGTCTGAGGGAGGAGTTTCCCATAAACCTCTTGATTGCTTCATTAAAATTCTCCCTTATAACTCTCTGAAAACAGCATGGCCACTGACAAAACTGCCTATCATAATGACAAATATTATGCCATTTTCCTTCTTCATTTCCTCTTTAACTACTTCCTTTATTTATTGTAATTCCCCTTCTTTCAACCCTACTACGGCCACCCTTTGATTCTGTTTTTGTGCAAATCCCTAAAAGTAATGTTCAGGTTACTGACTAGAGTGTCTAAAATGCACAGCAGTAAAATATTACTGTCCAATAATATATAATCCTCCCCCAAAAGCACTACTAATTTTCCAGTTTTCCTCAGCACGATGAACAAACTCAGACACATTTTAAAATCAGAAGCACTGTGGAATTTGAGTGCTTTTAAAAATCTTTGCATCACATGAAGGGACTTTCAGTTGTGTACACCAAGCAAAATAGAACTTTTGTAGGATTAGATCTTCATCCTCATCAAGACCTTGATGAAGTCTTGACATCACATTTCCATCAAGTTTCATAGGTTACTATGAAGCCTTCAAACTGAGCTAGCTACCAAAGTCCACTCCACTAAAAGCATTTTTTCCACAAATAATGAATTTTTCCTTACACATGTAAGTTAAGTGTCAAAATTAATTTATCCCCTTAAATAGTTGTTCTACTACACAGATAAAATACCCAATCAACCAAAAAATAGGTAGATCTTGGCATCTCAATAACTTTCCTTGTAGAAGTCCTGCAAGCAAATTCTGACACTGAATATGGTTTGAGTGGCCATGTTGTTACTGAAAATCTAGTTTTCAAATAGTTTAGGACAGTGCTGAAGAATTTTCAGCCAATGAAGGAGGTGTGATTTTATCCCCCAGAAAAAAGCCTTTAGTTTGCAGTAGGTGAGGCACAGCTGGGACCAGCACAGGCAGATGTTTCTTTCCAGAAAGAACATGTGCTTTAGTGATACATGCAGCAATTCAAGTCTGGAGAGGACCCTTTGCCCTCCCCAAATAATACAAAAAGAATTTTCCTATTAAATGCAAAAAAGTCAGATATTTCTCAGGGAAAACAGTGTTTGGAACACGATGTTTCATGACTGCATACAGATATAATCTCACAGTAAATTTACAATAGGTTAGGAACTCTGTTATGAATTTTGTGGCTTATCTCTAACTTAAAGTATTAATTGCTTTTCTTGCTTCTGGTTGCATATTGTTATGAGATTTAAATTAATCCATGTATTTTTTACACTTAGATGGAATGGACTTAATTAATTTTGTAGATCAGATAGAACAACTGAGTTACATAAGGGGAGAAACCTGTACAACATCAATCTCAATAAAAGAAACAAACACGAATAAGAAACATCTCATCACTTTGCTGATAAATCCTCTCTGCTTCTAACCTTCAGTAAAAACCTGAACAGTATAAAAACTGCTTTAGGGTTTCACAAGGCTCACAGTAAAGCATCACATGGCACTATGGTAAAAATGATTCATCTTGACCTCTCATTCACAGCCACACATGAAGACACATTCTAACAAACCTCCAGTACATACCCATATTCATACTGCATGCCTTCAGAAGAAAGTAGCAGAGATGCTAAAATTAGATTAAAACTGATATTTCAATTACATTTCAAGATTATATGTGGTCATATTCTAGAATCTTTCGGCCATTATCTTGCATTAACAGATTGTATATTATATGCACATTGAATCTGAAACATGATCACTGTACCTTTTGGAAGAGAAGAACAAGAGAAGAACAAGTTGTATAGTATCAGTATGAATACAAAATAACTGATGAATATGTCTATCCATACCTTTCACAAGCAACTAGATGTGTATGTCTCCTGATAATAGAAATTTTATTTGGTTCTCCTTTTGGGTTCATTCTCAAGGTGAAATGGCAGGCATCAATTCTGTTGCCTGGGTATCCCTGGTCCTTTGGGATAGGGGGTGCTGGGGTCCAGCTTCCCCACACAATATGCCCTACACCTCTGCTCCAGTTAAAAACAAAGACCAGAAACAGAAAATCATTCATACAGGGCTAAATAAACTGTGAGTGCAGACATTTACCACCACTCTCAGTGAAAGCCCAAAATGTTCAGCATCACCCTGTGCTTCTTCCTCACCCTCTTAGAGCTCCTGAGGTTGCCACATACACTGCCTGCAGGCATTGGGCAGATTTTCAAGAGGCCCAGAAGCTTCATCCCTCCTCCTGCTGCACTTCTGAAGGAATATTGTGAGCCCCTTGCTCGAGAAGAGTGACATGGAAAGCATCCATAGGGGAGAGGGGGCAGGAGGGGCTACCAGCATCCAATTACTCACTCCACAGAATAGAAAGTACACAAATATCAGGGAAACTAAAGTGGAGTACAATAACCCACTGACAAAATGTCAGAGGAGCAAGTGGGGCTCAGATGATTTTGTAGTCAACTTGGCAACCTAGAAATATCCAGAAAGCACAAAGGGAATGGGAGTGCTATAAATGCTGCAACTTGGCACATATTCTCACAGTAACTTTTACACAGAGAGAAGCTCTCTAAGATAATTGCAGGCACCACATTGCCTGCTGTCTTCTTGCTCTGTGCTAAAGATAAAAAAGAATTTCAGAGCAGTGTAAGTGCTCAGATGAACTATTGCAAATAACTTCTTCAAAGTCCTGCTCCCTCACTTAGACACAAAGAGACCTGAGCTTTTATCCACTGAAGCATGTTTTCTACAGTGATTGACTAGGGTTACTCCATTTTTTTTCTAAATATATCTGCATACCTTAGGAAAAATAGCACATACACCCATTCCCTAGCATCAGCACCATAGCTAGGCTGCTATCACCAAATGATCTCCATTTATACATTTTTCATGGATTCAGGATACAATCTTTAATAGAAGGAAATTCTTGAAAGCATGTGTGCTCTCTTGTCTTTGGAAGCTCAGGGTAGAAGCCACAGTTGAAAAAAAAAATCCCTAAACAAATTGAAACAATAGCTGAAAGAGATAACCTGCATGTTTTCAGGTCAGATTAAAATTCAACATTTTCCTCAGTGTTTTGCTCCCAGTAACATGTATGCATGCATTTAAATTTGCTCAGAGAACACTGATTTTGGAAGTATTTGTAGAACCAGGTCTTGCCACATCTCACTTTTAAATCACTTCCAAACACTTTCTGGCATGTAAGAGGCAATTCTTGCAACTCAGAATTGCTCTAGTTTGAAAAAAAAAAACAAAAAAACAAAAAAACCAAAACAAACAAACAAACAAAAAAAAAAAACCCAAACACTAAAACAAGAAGAAGCCCACAAAATTAATAAGCATTTTTTGCAATAGCATGAATATCTTTTCCACCATCACTGCAAATGTTCTACCATGCAAACAGAGCAGGGGAACACACATCAATCCTTCTGCCAAAGCCATGCCTAAAAGAGAGAGCTGCCTTGAGAAGGGAAACATGACAGATTCTTCCTCATCTCCTGCCAGGAGATGCTTCCTGAAGACTTTAGTAACATCCACACAACAAGAAAGAAGGAATAGGCCTGCTTTCCAGCTCCTTAAACCCCAAAATCACTGGTCCTCCACAGCATTACTTTACATCACTCACCATGGCTCACTGGTCTCACGTGCAGTCAGCCCTGTGGGACCTGTTTAATTTTTCATCCCTCTCAGCAGCAGAGCATTAATGGGTGGCAGGTTTTGGGGAGCAGAATCCTTTTGCACACATTAAGGATGACATGGGATGGGATGCTGTAATTGTCCCAGCACAATGCATTTCATAAATTCCACCCACTAAACATTGCATTACTGAGCAGCTCCATTAGGAACACAGTTTGTTGTGTAGTCAAGCTTTGCAAGCTCATAGGGCTATAAAGATATATAAATTTTATTAGAAAAATAGATTATATGTAGGACCATGACACCACTTTATAAGCTGTTATTTAGACCTGAAGTGATAAAATACATCAATGTCATGTATTGCATCTCCATTGTGTAGCACTTTTTTGTCTCTCTCTCCCTTATATCCTTACTCTCTAATCTGTACAAATCCTATTGAATTCTTCCAATGTCATTTGGATTGCTTGATCTTAAACTCATTTTATTACATAAGCAAATTTATATTCTGCTTTTCATCCCCTCTTATGAGTCACTTGTAGAAAATGATTGTGGCCCTAAAACTAACCCTTGCAGTTCAGCCATTAGTGTTTTCTCGTATTTAAGGATGTTTCATTAATTTTTGCCAAGGACCTTTTCTTTATCTCCTTTTTTTTCACTTTAATAATAAAATGACTTCACTGAATCTTCCTTTTAAGCACCACTAAGGATTCATTAGGAAAACAGAAATACTTTCATCTGCAAACTCTGAAACACAATGGAAATTAAAAATAGATTTTTTTGTGTGGGAATACTGACAGTCTCCCCTTCTACAACTTTTCCATCCCAAATAATTTTAAGTGGATCAAAAATATTATAGCAAACTGTTGCAAAGCTGACAGCTAATGCAAAATTACTTATCAAGGTTAAAAAAAATTTCAGCCATTTTTAAAAATAATCTAGACAGAATTTATTTGGAACAGCATGGATTTCATACAGTTTTATCATTGCACCTCCCCTACGCAGTCTTGATCTTTATTATCAGCTCCCTCTTTTTGCACTTAACAGCAAATGAACATTTCTAACTTTAGTATTTTAGAAAATGACACAGAGCTCTCACCTAAATTTTTTACTGACACTTGGTGAACCTTTCTTTGCTGGTCAAAAAAATCCCTCAAACTTAGGCATTTTCATGTGTTGGACTGATGGCAATGAAAGCAGTATTTGAACAGTCATGAATACAGCAGGAGGTTGGAAAACTGGACCAGTTCCCATGCTGGGTTGTAGGACAGAGGGAATGTTATCAGAGATGGAAAGAGTTCGCATTGACAGGAAAAAGGGGAGTTGCTTCAAACTGAGAGTAGGTTTAACTGGATATTAGGAAGAAATTCTTCAATTTAAGGATAGTGAGGCACTGGCACAGGTTTCCCAGAGAAGCTGTGGGTGCCCCATCCATGGGAATGTTCAAGGCCAGGCTGGATGGGGCTCTGAGAAACCTGGGACAGTGGAAGGTGTCCCTGCCCATGTTAGGGGGTTGTAACAAGATGATCTTTAAGGTCCCTTCCAACCCAAACCATTCTATGCTTCTGTGAAAAGTTAGAGTATTTGTAGCTATCCACAGGTACTTGGATGACCTGAGGTTGGTTATTCCACAGTTATGAGCACCACAACAAGGAAACCCCCAAACTCTCTTCCCTGGGCACTGAGGAATGCTCTCCCAATCATATTTTGTTTTTGTGGCTGACCTTATTGTTTCACACCATGTGGCCAAAATAATGAAAAAAAGGCATTCTCAGGTAAGCTTATATCCAGGCTTGCTCCTCTCAATTCCCCAGGATTTTTAGGTTACTTTTCTGCTTTCCCAAACAAGGCTAAATGTGCTACCAATGGTCTACCTCAATGCCACCACTCCTGTGCAGATGCCCTCTCTTCACCAGTGTCAGTACCATACTACTGATAGGGCCCTGTGCCAGCTGTGTCCCTGTGGAACAGGAATTTGTGTGTGCACACATATTGTCCATGCTACACCTTTAATGTTACATTAAACTGAGACAGCTGATGACAATTTAGTGAGAATTGCTTTAATGAAGTTAGTACAGAAGTAAACACATCCTTCCAGGCACAACACAGACACCTAAATTAAATGGAAATGGATGAGATTAGTATGTCTACAGGGAAAAAAAAAAAAATGAAATACACATTTAACATTTTTATATCCTATTTAGTGCAGTCAGAGAAGATCTCAGCCCCCAGACACGACACACATCACATTTTAAAGACCATTCTGTTAATAGTTGTGCTTATCTGGCATTTCTTTTCTTTCTTATCTCTCAAAGAGAAAGATTTTCCAGAAACAAGAAGCTGATGGGCTGCTGTTTGTATAGAGCACTGTTCTGTGCTGGATGGACACTGACCTGCCAGACCCTTTGGGAATGCTCTAACTCAAACTGAGAGGCTCACACTGGCAGAACAGCAAGGCAAATCCCTTGCTGAGAACAGCTGGGATATTACCCAAAGAGAGGCAGTCACACCCTCAGAGCCCTGGAGGACAGTGTTTCCAACACAGGTGTATTTTCCCTGCCTTACAGCTCCATGGAAATCATCAGTGTTACACTGAACATGACTAAGCTATCTTGGTGGGATGCCTTTTCAGCTTCTTTTAATGCACACAAAGAGAAATTTTGTTAGGCAATGCTAATAATAAGATGAAATTGTCATGTCTGAGTGAACATCAGCATGTAGTTACAAGGGTGCACCTATTTTGACCTCAGCTGTCATGTTGCACATGGTACTCTTTATGACAAATTGCCTTCAATCTTTATTTTTTTTTCTCTTTCTGGTTTTTTTTTTCCCTTCCTGCTGTGGAGTGTTTTTTTATTCATTGCTGGTGGCAGGCTTGTCCTAATTTTATATTTTTCCTCCTGCTGAGGTGCAGTAAAATAAATTAGTTTAATACATTTTATAAAGATAGTTGGTTTAATTCTCCCTTTGGTACATCTGATGATACAACTACTTTAATAAATTGGATTTAAGATAGTTTGGTTTAAATGTTTTGTGACTTTCTACCTGCTGTGGAAGATGCCAAGTACTTTAGTCAAACATTTTTAGAAGTGCTGGAATCAATTTCTCTTCCCCTCGTATTGCTGCCCTGAAGATACACATTTGGCACACTAAGGATTTATTTCTTGAAAATATGAAGCAGCAATGTAGCCTGGTTGGTTTGATTGCTTTGATTCTAAACTGTTCTGAGCTTAGAAATAAATTTCAGCTGGGAAATGCAGTAATTCTCTCAGAAACAGGGCTTTTCGTTTCAGAATAGCTATCTCTAGGTCTAGTTACAATTTTTGTAAGGGTTTTGCTGTTTTTACCTGTTGGAATGTTATATATATGGAGAGCAGTAAGAGCCTGACACAAAGGAGTGCACAGAACTCCAAGTCCTGTTTCAATGGGGATACACATGCTTAGAGAAGAAAAGCAAGGAATTCAGGCCTGAAAGCTTTCCAGGTGTTCAGGAAAAACCTCTTGGTCAAGCAGCTCCATTTGGCAATGCTCAGTCACCACTCAGAAACACCCAGAGCAAGCAAAGCTTTCAGTAACAGGGCAATTAACAGAACAGGTAGAAGAGGTCAGACACCAATCTGGGATAAACAGTGGCAGCTTCTTGACTTTAATGTGGCTATGAACAATTAACTTCCATGAGCATTTGTCCTGCAGGGAGAAGCAAGGGTACCACAAGTATCCCACACAGAAACTAATGACCTTTGTAAAGTAACATAGGAGAAGTATTTTTAAAATACAGTAAGAAGAGCAGACAAGGAGAAAACGCTATGGTCTTGTTGAATATTTTTACCTTGAGTCTTTAGATTTGTGTACATTCAGAAAAAAATGCACAAAGGCAGCACAGAGCTGTGTGCTTCCTTTTGACTAAACAGGAGCCTGTGTCACTTAATGGCCTCATTACAGCTCTTTCTGTGGTGCAAATAAAGCCATTCATGTGGAAACACAGGTAGTATGGGAGCTGAGGTATATAATATTTATGCCCAGGCTGATCTACAGACAAGATGCCCTAGTGATAAGCTAACAGATGTTGGCAGTCTGCACCCATGCTCCACCAGCATTTAAAATTTAAAATCTGTGACAAAGGAATCCAGGAAGAACTGTAATCAAGCAGAGAAAAAGGAGATCTAGAAGGAAAAAAAGAAAAAAACAAAACAAAAACAAAACAAAACAAAACAAAAAAAAACCCAAAACCAAACAAACCCAAAAATCCATTTCATTTCTGTCACTTTTTTCTAGTATTGTAGGATAATGTAAAATATCAGATGAGACTATGAACCAAAAGTCTAATAGACAAACCCTGGAATGAAAACATTCCTGAGAAAACAATAGGA
Source organism: Oenanthe melanoleuca (assembly GCF_029582105.1). NCBI lineage: Eukaryota > Metazoa > Chordata > Aves > Passeriformes > Muscicapidae > Oenanthe > Oenanthe melanoleuca. The sequence continues at coordinate 10,212,645 of NC_079333.1, forward strand.
AAAAGTTAATCATGTGTTTTAGCATAAAAATTCAAGTTATTCTTTGTTTGGATCCCATTCACACAATCATGTCTAAGACACTTGAATACATTTACAGCTGGATGATAGCTGCTTAGAGATCCAAACCATAAATTAATTGGGATGCAGTCTGAGGTACAAGGTCTAGCAGCAATTAACTGCATCATGAGAGTTCACTTGTCCTGTTTCTGTCAACACCACTTTTTTTTTTTTAAATAATGATGCAATTATACAAAACATGCAAAATCATGATGAAATACTCAAAACTAGATAGTGATAAATATTATTTACATGCAAACATTATGGGTTGATTCCAAGTGTAGCCTAAACTCTCTTTATTTAATGATTTTATGACAGCCATGTTTATTTATAAGAAATAAATAATGTCAGCTGTGTGTGTGCAAACAGACAAATGTCATATTCTTAAGCACTTTTTAAAAATTCTGTAGGAAGAAGATATTCCTTCCCAAATGATTTAGCAGAGAATAATGTCTTACTTTAATAATGACAGTTACTTTAGTTTCTTTCAGAGAAGTAGAAGTAGAAATTTCTATCCTGAACATGATTTCTCTTCTCTGCTAACAATCTCCTGAGACATTTCTCTCCTGCCAGTACCAAAAAGTCATAAAGTTTAAAAGTACATTCCAGATTTTTCTGTGCCATCTGTCACACATCCCCTGTTCTTGGCCTTCCCTCAGTGTCATGACAAATGTGTAGCACTGATATTTTGTAAGAAACTGAACACCCACGCTGTGCTGTCAATATTTTTAGTCTCTTTGGCTTTCCAAGGGTGAGCCCATCCCTGCTGTCATCACCAGGGACATCCCTGAGCAGCTCCCAGTGGGATCCCCTGGGATGGTCTCACAGCAGGAGCTGGTTCAGTCTCTTGTAGGATGGTCTGGCACAGACTGCTGTGCCTTCAAAACTGTGGAATTTATGTACAGGGAAGAGATTTGTAAACTGTTACCATAAGCAGGGGAGGATAAGTGTCATTATACTCAATTAATAGCGGATAAATATAATTTGTTATCATTACATCTAACTCTGACTAACAAAAACATGTCAACAAAGCAGATGTGAATTTTTAGCAGCAGCACATGCTGTCTCCAGCTCCAATTGCATCTCTGATGTTTCAACTCTTCATCTCCTTCCCATTTCATCCTCCCCTCACCACTACTGTGCAGTAAGGGAAAATAAATTGCTTTCTGGCTTCTAGAGGTGACCAAAAGAAGCCTCTGAGGCATGTAATTAATATAATCTATTAATGGCACAAAAAGAGCACTGCAGATGAGGTCTGGCTTCCCCCAAAGCAGTCACATTGTCAGTAGCTCCTAAGAGCAATGGAAAGGTAAAAATCCCATGCAACAAATTCCATCCAGCTTCACCAGGTACTCACCACTTCCACAGCTGAAATAAACAGACCTCAGTCAGAAATTTAGCATTTGTGATAATACTTGCATTGGAAGAATAGCTATGATATTGTCCAGATGGTTGGGGAAAAAGTACATAAAAATCTTAGTGTATAAAGCAATTATTTTCTCCTTACATTACTTTCCAAAGCACTCTATTTTTCAGCTGTTTTATCCTGCTTCTCTGAATTAGAATTTGCTTATCCCTCGGCTTTAGCTATGGCTCCATGGTTGGACTGAAGTGTAGTTTTAAAAAGCATAAGCAGTATAAACAATTTTTAAAGAAAGGTCATCTGGGAAACTGACATCTAGGGTACCCTCCTCTGAAGATCAGACAGCTCAGTTTTCCTTTTGTGAATTCAGCAAAAAGGGTTGATTATGTTTTTCTAATCTGTTCTTTTCTCTGAAGACAGTCAAGCTCTTTTTAGATTAGTGTTTCAACACTGAAAAAAATTACCTTAGTGAACAACAGAAAATATGCAAATTAAATTTTATTAAGAAAGCTTTTGACACCATAGTAATTAATTTCTTTTTTTTTTTCTAATGTACAAGTGCAAAACCAAATCTAAATTAGTCTTATTCACCCCAGATTTTAAAAATAAGGTGCTTTTAGTGGCACATATGACAGTTTGCTGTAATTCACTCTTCATTCTCTATTCTGTTGTTCCAGCTAGCATCACTAAGGGAATAAAATAATTTGAAATTAATAATATTTTTAGATATTTCAAAGGATAATTTAGCTCAGTTTTTATCTTTAGTAGTGGTTGAACCAGAAAAATATAAAGGAATCTAAACTGCAAAGTTTACTACTCATGCTTTTTGCTTAAGACTTCAAGGTCACAGTTAGCTTACGAGAACCAGGAAACTAATAAAAACATAGTTATAAATTCAGGTCCAGTTTCAAATATAGGTCATATTATAGCATCAGTTTGTGCAAATATTTATATCACAACATCTTTTTAATGCAAGGAAACAACTAACTTTATCATCTGTCTTCTCAATGCACTGGAAATAATTGCATTAAATACATCAATTTTCCTAGGAGAACACTAGAAATTCTTTCTAGTGGTTTTTGTGCACACTTCAGGAGTATTTTGAACACAGATTAGTGACCATCTACTTAAGTACCATTTGTGAGGGATGCAGAAAGTTAGCATCTAAACCAGCAATTGTACAATTGCTCATAAAGTGGATAGAAAAACAAATAATGAAACATAATGCATAAGGCAAGGGAATTTGTTGGGTTTTATCAGCATCTAGTTTTGTTATTCATTATACCAATGAATATATCTTTTTATTTTTTCAGTCTCTTCCTGGCAGGATTATTGTTCAGCAAGAAGCAGCTCATCAAGAGTCTCAGAGGATGTCTGTCAGACAACATAAGATATTTTCAGTCTTATGCAGTAATCATTTTCCCAATTCCTCACATTTCTGACACAGAAAATATTTACTCAGATAAGGTTTGCTACTGCAGAGGCAGTAAAAGAGCTCACAAAAAGTTACTGGTTTTCTCAGCACAGTAACTCTACAATGCAAATGTTCATCTTTTATTCATTAGTTTTTAAACAACCTCATCCACAACCCCATAATTTCTCTACCTGGGTGTTTCCTATCTACCTGTGCATTTGCATTTTCCCTTGGACTGTAACCAAAGTAAGGCCCTTGGCTGTGACAGGGCTGCACAGGTTATAAATCAGAGGCTGGTGTAATTTGTGGATTTGCTTCCTTCCAGTGCAGCTGAGGCTGCTGAACCCAGGCAGGCACATCCCTACATTCCCTTCCTTCAGTCTCTCCCTGCCCCAGGCAGAAACAACCCGAAGATGAATTCCCTGTTTAACATACAGAGATAGGGAAATTTGCTGCTAATTACAGTGGTTAGAATTCCTAATGGGTAGGAGGGGGGGGTCTCCTGAGACCACCCTATTCCACAGGCAATTCCCTTAGGTTGTTAAGTTTTCCTGCTCTTTTTCAGAAAATTTCTTAACAAAATTACTAGCAGCTTTTATCAAGCTGATATTGTAATTACTTTTGGGAAACAAATGGTATCTGAGGAAAAAGAAAACACTTCCATGCTTAATTTAGTAATGGGAAATTTAGAGAGAGAGAGAGCTCTTAATAAATTCTCATCTCTTTCACAAATGGGATGAAATAGGCCACTAAAAGCTTCATTTGGGAGGTTAATATTAACAAGCAGAACTGTGACCTTAAAAAAGTAAAAAAAAAAAAAAATTAAAAAAAAAAAAAAAAAAAAAAAAAAAAAACCTTTACTCTGTAAGTCCTGAAAGAGTTTGACCATTCACAGGAATCTGGGGAAGATATGCTCAGCTGTCCACTTCCGACATTTCACTGCATCACCATCCTTTCCCTCTCTTTGTAGAAGCAAAAGACCTCTCCTCTTTTCCTGTAGATGCTCCCATTCTGTGTGAAAAGTCTCTTACAGATGATGAATAAAAAACCCCAGCCTGAACTCCTGCCCTAACCTTGCCCTCTCTTCTCATGTGTACGGTAGTGTGTGCGAGGAATTAATTCTTTGTTTTCTTACAAGCCTGGACAACACTTAATGAGGAAAACTGTAAGAATCAAGCCTAGAAGCAAGAAAGGCAGGATCCCACTACAAAGCATAAGGGAAGAGTTCTGTCTGTCCACACATCCTTGGAGCAGAAACCTTACAGATCTTGCCTTTCCTTCCTTCACCTTTGAAAAGCTACATATCCTGTGATTGACAAAATCTGTAATCATTTCCATAACCTCCACCCCTCAACACTTAATGTGGAAGCTATCAGAGGCTTGTATCCTTAGAATCTTGTTATTATTCCAGTTTGAACTTCAAACTCCTGAGTAGCTGTGCACATCACGGTCATAGATTAAGTACAGGAAAATCCAGACTTCCTACAAGATGTGGCACTTTGTGAGCTTATTGAATGACAATTTTTGTTGAGAGTGGGTCTGAGCAGAGCACTAATTGTCCTCCACTGACAACAACACTCTAGTTCCCATCTCTTTAACATGAACACAGTCCAGCACTGAGGGTTTTTAAAGCACCCACTCACATGTTAATTCTGGAGGCTCAAACAGGACAATTTTGTGAAGCTGTGTTCTATGAGGCTACAGTCACATCACCCACGCCAACTCAACCAAAATCAGCTGAAGCTGCAAGCTCTCATTCCAGAAAGATGGTGCTAAGGAAGTGCCAGATGCCAGTTCCTAATCTTTCCTGGCACATATTTAAAATTCTGACCTCATTAGAGCTGTGCTGATTCACAACAGCTGGGGCACTGGCACTTGCTGGTTTTTAGAGATACACAGGGAGATCTCTGGGAACAACAACTGCATCACTGGTTGTGACAAAATTAAAGTGGGACCTCATATGAGCTCTGGGAAAGTAGTGATCTTACATTTGCAAGTTCACAATGCTATAAAAATGCTTTAAAATATTCCAGAATGACAATGTGCAAGTATGACAAAATATTCCAAAAATCCTTGATGGACCTAAGGTACATATAAACAATTTAAGAGAACTTTTGAAAACATAAATTACCAGCAAGAAACTGTCCCATTTTAGGGATTTGTTGTATTCAGAGCAAAATGTTCCTGTTTGTTATAAAGCAACTGCTAACCTTTAAAAATGTTGCTTTTGTTAGCACAAAGGAGGATAGCGAGTCTTAATTTAGTAGGTTGTTACATAAGTATAACCAAAAAATAGTCAAAGCATTTGCATAGAAAGTCTGGGAAAAAAATCCTGCACTAGGTATCTATAGTGAAAAAAAAAAAAAAAAACCAAACCAAAATAAACCACTTCTTTGTAGACACAGAATGTATGTAGGGCAGCAAAGTGGAACATAGCAAATTGAACTGCAGGAGAGAGAGTGAATTTAAGATCTATTGTCAACATATACTGTAACTCTAAATAGTGACAGGTGAATTTCTGGAAGCTTGGTTGGAATATGCAGTAAATCTAAAAGTCAGAGATAGTAACACATTCCCTGATGCCTTTTGTCTGCACAAGGGTTTGAAATTCTTATACAATTCCCTCTTCTGCTTAATCTGGAGACTATGATGATTCATTAACAGTTTTCTAACCACTAATTTTTTATAAAATACATATTCTCTCTATGCAGCTGGAAGTATAGAAATGTTAAAAATAGGGAAAGTTAATATTTTTTTTAATTACAAATGTTGGGCTCATGTTTTTATTCACTAAATGTTTCAATGATAAAACTGTTAATACCCTTGACTACCACATAATATCTTTGAATCTCTCCAAATTTTGTCTTTAGAAATTTTCTGAAATGCCTTTGGTATAAATGAAAGTGGCATCCTAAGTGTCTATCCTTGCTTTAAGAGATGAGATTATGTTTTTAAAATAGTTTGTGATCTTTAATCAAAAATACTTTTTGTGTGATATATCATTTTAGTATCGAGGTTTTACCCCACTATGTCATCATTGCCATTGAAAATTATTAGAGTAACATCATCATGGCAAATAATTCTGAAAGTATTTTCCATTTCAAAAGATCATTATTATGCTTAAAAGTGCTTAAAAATCCTGCCTTTCTTTCTATGTTATTATAATATTGTCAAAATGAACAACTTGGAAATGAAGGAGATGAACAGAAAGAAGCCTTTGTGCATTGTTTAGTTCCAGTGTAGAGGTATTAATTCAGTAACACCTATCACCACATAAGGAATCCTGTGCTTAAGAGACGTGCTTATTGAGGATTTATCAAACTTGTCAGTAGAAATAAGGATGTGAGGCTGGTTTACATGAGTGGAACTCTATAGCATTCATGTAGCACCCAAATTGGCTTGCACATGAGTTTTTGGTTGTTTCCAGCTACTACAAATACTACAGAATTGTTTACCAATAGAGAAAATCTTGGATCCATGCCCTTACCACTTGCCTGCAGAGGAATTGGATCCTGTGTGGAATGGTGGATAAAGAGGAACAAAGTCATTCCTCTATTTTGCAGGCAGAGTAGAAGTTGTTTCAGATTCCAAGCAGGAACAACTGTTTTGCTTTGAGGAAGCCACAACTTCTTCATCTTAGAAGAAGGCCATTGTCTGTTTTATTTATGAATAGTTAAACCTTAATAGTAATATCAATCTGGGTGAAGAACTGAGTATTAAGTCTCCTGACACAGGTGGTGAGTGAATAACCCCTCAATTTCTTTCTTTTTCTAGTCTACTTACCTCCTGTATAGTCAAATATTGTATGGTTTACTCAAATGGGAGCAGAACTATCATCTGACTCAAAGATTTTCCAGTGATATGAGCTTATAATCCACTATTTCCAACTGAAATACTCTCTTCTATTCACTTGTGCTCCATTTGCTGAGTGTGATTCTGGGTACTGAGCTGCTGAAGTTTCTGCCTTTCCAATGATCACAAAACCATATCCTTGTCCCTCCCAGGTGGCTGTTTTTTGAAAATTAAAGACCAAAATATTTCCTGTGGACAGAGGGCAGTAAAACCACAGCACTGCAGCTACCATGACAAATCCATTTTCATGAACTAGTGTTATTGCTAGCTTGGGCTCGAAGACCTGCTGTCATGATTACCTATCACCCATCATGAGAGGATAATATCAATCTCTAATTAGTTTTGACACTCTCTGAGGGATGAAAGGTGCTATCTAAATCACAAATTTATTCCACCTTAGAAGTAGAAGTGAGAGTTCTGTAAGTCAGTGCTCAAGCAAATCAAGTATGAGCTATTCTTTGTTATCCCCAGTATGTTCAAAAATCCTCTTTACTTCTTCCTTTTACTTACAAATTTTCTGTACAGCATCACCCTGTATAGAATACCATTAGCATGCTTAAAACCACATCACATAACAAAGACATAAAATTATCTGGAAAGGAAAGCTGGCATTCAGAGTAGTTTTCCAATTAACTTCTATTTTACTGGAAATAAGAAAATTGCAGATATAAAATCCAAACACTACTCATAGCAATAATCACAAGAGACAAATATGAGTGAAAGGTTAATAAGCTGTACTTAATTTGCTTTAGAGTGTGTTCTAGATGTAATTTAGGAGACCACATTTAGGAGCTTTCACTGTCTATGCAGTCACCAGTGAGAGGAAAGTGCCTCCAAGTGACATCACACAGCACCCTGCAGACTATAAAGCATCCCCTGTAGATGACAAAGCTATCCCATTTCACCAGTGAGAGTGCTAAAGACTCTATTAATCATAGCCTTTTGTCCACATTTCTGAGAGGAAAGTGTTATTAAGTAAAACATTACAATTAATATTTTGACTATACCATGTTTCTCTGTGTTAATTATTGTCCTTATGGAGTCCCTGGAAAAAATTTTTATATTTCTTCTTACTGTAATACTATATATTAAATTACCTGCAACTGAGCTGAGAGAAGAGCATCCACAGGCACCTACTGAAGCAAATAAGGTGTTTCTCCTTGACTTTGATGGCAGAGGGATCATCTATCCCTACATGCCTTTGCAAATATTCAGTGTAAGAATTTATTATAAAATATGATCAAATTATGCTCATGCTAAAATCTTATACCAGCTTATTAGGGAATTTTTCTTATTATAGTTAAAGATAATAACTTGGGGCTTTTTGTTTTTCAAATGGGTGAGTATTTTAGTCACCAGTGGTAGATTTTACCAGACAAACAGTCAGATACCAGTAGCAGTAAACCAAAGACACCTGCTTCATGTGCTCTTCAGGCACTTTATACACTAAGAAATAGAGAAAAGGTGATTGATTTCCAGAATAAGAAATGCTATTAAGGAGATTCTGATCTTCACCATGTGACTTATTTTGCATGACATTAAAACAAATAATCCAATCATACTGGAGCTGTAACAGCAATCATGTGATGTCCATCACAGTAGATGTGAGGTTCCTATTCCCATAGCAACATCTGTAGCACTCATGCTAATCACTTTAAATTAACCTTGATATGAAAAAATGCCCTAGGGATAATGCTGTTGTTGTGGTAGTTCACATGAGTAGCACGATTTTCTAATAAAACTTCAGAGCAAAAATAAGGGTGATAATGAGATGTCCTGCTAGGACATTTTTTTTTAATAAGCTTTAGTTAAACCAATACATTAGTACCAGCATCAGGATAATTATGAATATCATAGATAATGAGCTGTCTTATTGATTACTGCCCTTTCCTAACTCACTGAGGTTAACTTAGAGTGTGCACACAAACCAAACAAAAGGCACAAACCTGGCATGGTATCTGAAAACATAACTTTATATTTTAATACTTCACCTCTTCTTAAATGAGAATAAAATAAGACTAAACATGTGTACTAGTGTCTTTTGGTAAGATCCACTCATTGCATGTACTAAGGTACAAGCCTGTGGGACTTCAGCACAACACAAGAAGTCTTCAGATTTCAGCTGAGTTTCTCTGGTGGGAAGTTGTCAGCTTAGAAGGGCAGAGCATGAACAGGCAGTTTCACACAGTGCTTGTTACTCCTTGAGTTGAAGACTTTCAAACTTTACAGAAAATTTTATAGTGAGAAGTCTTTGCACACATGGATATATCCTTACACAAGAAGTATCTGAAGAGGCTGCTGGAAGATGCAGATGTGCATATATGGCAAAGGTACCCAGAGCAGAAATACATTTGGGCTCCTGGAGACAACTGACACGTGAAATCAACTATTGGAAATGCTCAAACCAGAGCTGTTTCAAATGCTAAAATTTGAGGTATGCAGAGAATCTGAAGGCAATAAGGTCCCCCAGCATGCTGGCCACCCTCTGCTAGGCATGGTGGTGTGGAAAGGATCCTGTGAGGCACTTCAGCCAGTTCCAGAGATCCTGGAGAAGGAGCCTACATGGAGGCAGCCCCACTACAACACAAAACCCTTCCCCAACCCAGCCCAGCTGCTGGGCTGCCTTCCCTGCTTTTAGTTTTCTTTCCTGCCTTATAGTAAAATGTTAGTGTTTATTTTATATGCATTTATTGTTGCTACATCAAGGTTACAGGCCTGTATTTCACAGTAGCTTTAAAATATGACACTGTGGTATCCTACTGCCTTCTTTTATGGTGACTAGTTTTAATTGGAGAAGGAAATATGCAGCATTACTAGCCTACCAAAATAATGGTTATACTGCTTTCCATGAGAAAATATAGATACTTACCAACACCATCTAGCTGTTAGGTTAACAAGGGAGTGCAATATAAAGTGGGTGCCTCTAACAATTACAGCAATCCAATGTAAAATTTTTTCTTTTCAGTTCTTCCATATCACTAGCCTTGGAGCAAGCAAGGCTATTTAATGACTTCTCTTTTCTACCCCAATAATTCCATCCTGTGGAATTAAAATTGATTTTCTTTTAGCTCATGAAGATCCAGTGTTGGCTGTCTTTTCCCTGATGCAAAGCCAAGGGAATGCTGTGGAGCCTGTCCATAAACTTCAGTGGACATTGAGTCAACACATAAACATGCACCAGTGACAATGACAGAAAAAGGGGACAGCAGTATTTTGACTCTCAGCAGGGAATCTCAGTCTAAGAAAGCAGTGCCAAAGGCTTTTCATAGTCAAGCTATTGAGAAAGCAAGAGACTCAGTGTGAGCTGGAGTTTCTGGTTGTTAATGAACCATCTCTATAGCCTAAAACACAAACTTCAGTGGTGAAATTGCACCATCAGCAGCAGTGCCCTGGAGCTGCTGCCTGAGCAAACCTGAACTGCCAGCCAAAGCCCTGGTCCTGCCTTCCTCCTGCTGTGCCAAATGACTGCTGATTCAGCTGAAACCCTCCCTGCCCAGCTGCAGGCACAAAGCTCAGCAGAGCTTCAAACTCAACATTTCCTCTGCTCCCAATCTCCCTGGGTCAAACAGGGAGCCTCCAGAAACTGAGTTCTTCACCATTAAAGCAGCAACACCAGAGTGTAAGGGGATTTTCATTCATACATGTCTCAGGTAGGAATCTTTTGTGCATCAGAGTGGTTGTGGGGTGAGATTTCGAACCACCATGAAGAAATCAGCAAGTCTCCCACATTTCCTTCACTACTTGGAACACCTTGACAGCATTGACATGCAGTGCTGATAAAAACTGCTGGTGACAGATGTAGACTTTTTTCAATTAAAATAACAGGACCCTTTTTTATTTCCCAAAATGCTCTAAAATTTCTGGACTGAAATTCTGATAAGGTTTTGCTGTTTTCACGTACACAAAAGAAATCACAAGTTTTAACTTAAATTCCATTCTCTGGGCATGAAAAGTTAAAAAAAAAATTAAAATGTTTGCCTTCATCTGGCTTATCTTCCATTTTCTAGGAAAAAAAAGTCCAAACACTTTTTATACATGCTACAATAATTGCAAATCTTAAAAGGAAATTTTCCAAAGTTCAATTTTTGAGCCTTAATACATACAAATAAAAGATTATATAGTTGATATATAAAACCAAGCTCTGAAGTTTAACTTGTAAGTTCCTTGGAGCCAAGAACTGATCACATTTATCTATAAAGCAACAGACATAGTTCCCAGTTTTCTATGAACAGCAAAGTAGCAGTGGGATCTTTTTGAGGACTTAACAAGGATGGATTTGTTTTGTTAGATTTCTTCCCTATCAGCTTAAGACAAATGAATGCTAGAAAAACTCAGTTGCTTCCAGATAACAAAGAGCAAGCTCTCACAAAAACACATACCCAGTTAAATAAAATTATTTTTGAAAATAAAACCAGTTTTCTTCTTGTTTGTTTGTTTGTTTTAATAAAATCCTATGATCCTATGATTTGAACCCCTTCTTCTTGCATGTGGAGACCAATAGCATTCATACAGAAGATGTGGCAAAAAGAATAACTGTCTTATTAGGCAAAATCAGAATTATGTGGATGTTAAAACAGTTTGCAAAATGCAAATACATCAAATTCTTGTTCTTAATGTATATGATCTTTTTGTACCATTTTCAATTCTCTGAGCATACAAAGCAGTTGTTTTTTCTCTCCTTTTCATTACCTGCAACACACTTTCTCTGATAGATGACCTTTTAAAAATATTGATAATGCCACCATCACTATTGTGACCTGCCAGAGGGACTGTGTAATTTGACAAGAATGAGAGATTTGCCCTGACTGACAAAGTAAATAAATTTTGTGAGGAGAACGTGACTGTGTGTTTACTTTGGCTTCAGGCAGACTCTTGCATTTCAAGTGAGTTCTGTATGAAGCAGAACTCAGAAGTTTTGGTGGAGTTCTTATTTGCAAGTCCTTCCTGAGACTGTTGCATCCTGGAAAATATGTCTGTGCCCCAAATAAATGTTGAATTATTAAACAAAAAAAATTTTGGAAAATCCATCTCTAAGTTGCATGTGTATTCTGAGTGAGTCTGATACTGGAACTGTTTTTTCCTGGGTAGTCATTGAACTGCTGTGAAGCCATAATTCATAAAGCATTAATGTTTCTCAAAGATGGTCTCCAGGACAAAATATATGCACTGTTGGCAGTAAAGTGAGAGAAAAGCACATGTAGGTAAAAAAACAACAAAAAAAGTAGGACAGGAGTAAATGCAGGTGAAAAATAGGACAGGAAATCATAAAGAGCAATTTTACACTGATATAACTGATGACAAAAATTTGCCAGTCAGGTTTCCTTTCATGCTTTTGTTCTGATTCTCTTACCACCATGAAAGTAAATTGTTGATCTTGATACAGATGAAATGGATGGGAAAAAAAACTGTCAGGAGTATCCAGCAACAAAAGTAGATAATTTGTCAAGACAGCACAATTTTCAATAAATACACACAACAGAAGATAAATCTCAGGAGCTTCTATATACAGGTAATCATTTCAAATTAAGTGCATTTTACAAACCTCTTCCTCAAATGGGACTAATTCTTACTGACAGAGTAGAAGTTTCAGACCATTACAGTAAGAGAGATGAAATAAAAAGGAATAGCCTCACCCTAAGTCCATCTTTACAAATAACAGCCAAATCATTCCTACATGCTGCTGCTTCTTGCAGCATCAGCTGTGCACCACCCAAGGCTGATCTCTTGGAGAGATGAGGCTTTTTCACATAATATGTACTAATAAAACCATTCAATGTTACACTCAGGCACTAGACAATCTGGTTAAGATGTGATTCTGAGATCAAACAAATTGATATTGCATGGCAATTATTTATGCTTTGTTCTGAACTCTACATGGTGCATAATAATCACATATGCTCTTGCTCAGTGTCTTGTCACTTGAGTTAAGTCATCAAAAGAGTGGGTCAGAAATAGTACAGCTAGAGCTGAAAATATATTTGTCTGTGTCACCTTCACACCATATGTGTAATTTTACTATTATTTATTCCACTTTTCTAGTTCTTGCTAAAATGCTTTCTGCAGATGCTGTCAGGAGAAGAGCACAGCCCAAGATCCTTATGCTCCTCAGGCTCTTCCACCATCAACAACCAACAGCAGTTACTCAGTACATACCAAAATGTTCATTTTACTCCTAATGGGAGCCCTGGCACATGTGTTTCTTTAGCTTCACTTTTCTACAGACACAGTGATCAAAAGAGAATCTCAGTGTCCAAGATTAATGTAGGAAATAAACCAGGAAGGCAGATGATGAGATAATCAAAGGGACAAATAACTAGGCCTCCAAAATGCTTGAATTGTTTGTTTCCCTTTGATTTGCCAGCAAGGCTATATGGGGTGATTCAGCAATTTACAGGCCATTTGTAAAAGAATAAATTTCACTTTTGAACTGCTATTCTCTAAAAAAATGCTTATTTTATGCATCTAATCCTTTGTTATCACACTGGATAACCAAACCTCCAAAATATTTTCTATGTTTTTTTGGTGGTCTGACTTTGACAGGTACCCACCAAGCCTCTCTATCACTCCCCTCCTCTGAAGGATGAGGGTGGAAAAAACCAGTATGGATTATAAAACAATTAATGGGTCAAGATGAAGGCAGTTTAACAAAGCAAAATCAAAGTTCATGAACAAAAGCAAAAGAAAACAAAATAATTAATTTTCAAGCAGAATCAGACAAGGCAGATAAAACCCCTGTTGCTTTTGAGTACTTAATGTCACTGTATTTACCCATAGCATTTAGGTTCTATGTGCTTTTATAAACACATTCTCTCTGACTCTGGGGATTCTTTTGTCCAGATTTGTGTAACTGAAGAATTATCTGTGAATCTACATTTTTGAGATTATTGTCAGAAAAGAAACAGTACAGCACAAGGACCTTGTAGACTCCACTCATCTCTAAACAATCCCTACTAAATGTATACACATGTGCATGATTTGAAGGCAAAATGGGAAGGGTCAATATAATTTCCTACATGTTCAGGACCTCTGTGCTAAAAAAAAGAAAAAAAAACAAAAAAAAAAACAGCCTTAGACTTGTATGAACTGTATTTTTAATTTTCCACTAATATTAACATTCAGCCACTGTAAGAATATTTGAGAGAATGGAAAACTCAATTTTCATTAGAATTCCATTTCATGCAGTAACAGAGCAACGAAAAAATAACTAGTATATTGTTTGGAAAGAATTTTCAAAAGGATTCAGCAGTTCAGGAACCTTCATGTGACTTCAGGAGAAGGCTGTTTGGTCAAACCTTAGAAAAATACCTTACACCACACTTTTTTACCTTCTCCCAGCAACACACAGGGAATGGAATCCTGGCCCTGTATAATGCTGTGGGAACTTTGCTACTGACTTCATCCAAGATAAAATTATTTTTACCACAGTCTATTTATGCTTATTAAGGAAATGAGACAAATATGAGGAAACTCCAGCTTTTCTACTTATTCATTGCTCTCTTCAAGAGGACAGAAAATCAGGGCAAAAAGTATTTGAGATTGAATGGAATTATTTAAGAAATCAGAAGTTTAGCCTTTTTTCCTACTTATTATTCCTGTTTGGTTGTTTTATGGTTTGGTTTTTATGGTGCTGGTGTTGTTGCTGTTGTTTTACACAAAGGGAAAAAGTATAAACAGAGAAACATTTGAATGGTTAATTCAGAGTCTGTTTTACCCCTGGCCTGTTAACAAACAGGGACTGCAGGTAGACTCAGTGTCTAAATAGAATTTTCACAATGTAGGATATGATGAGAAGAGTAATGAAGAGCACGTTAGGAATGTTTTACTATTGTTTGTTTGATTGCAAAATCTCTTGGACACTCTTTTTGCCCTTGTTCAAGTATGACAGAGCTGCCTATCCAGAAGAAGGTACCCAGTAAAGTAAAGAAAGAAGGGATTCCCACAGGTCAAGATGTGCAGACAACCCCACAGACTCAGGCTGGTGATCTCTGGAAATCCCAGAAATGGAGCCCTGGGGAGCTCATCAGGCAGAAACAGGAGGTGTGAGGAGGCATTAACACCAGAGAGCTCATTATCCTGTGATAATCTGTCACTGACTGAAAAAAACCCAACTTTTTTCCATAAAGTAGGTTTTTTAACAGCAATCTACAAGATGGGCAACATTTGATTTGATAAGGGCTGGAGTAACATCTAAAAACTATGGAGGCTTCTAACAACTACCAGAAGAGGAAAGCAGTGGCACTGCTGCAAAGCTGGGCTTTTTCAGTAATTTTTTTTTTTTTTTTAAGTACAAAGTAATCAAGAGAGTGGCTCCTAAACTCATTTCAGATCAGGTGGAGCTCAACACTTTTTCCCAAACAAAATGGGTTGAGTTGGACTGAGTAATATTACACCTTATCTACAATATATCCCATCCTGAATCTAAGAAGACTCTAAATGCACTGTTTGCTTGCACAGGTTTTTACTGCAACACTGTGTGAACTGCAGTTCTGAGGTGTCATCTTCCTATTTGTCAAAAATAGCTTAAAAAAAAATTGTAAAGTGAATGTCATGTGGGCTCACTTTCATCATTTATCTCAGATATAACTGGGCTTTCCTGGATTTCTCTTACAGAAGAACTGGCTAAGGCTAAAAATTTCTCTCTTATACTCCCAAGTTGGGGCAAAAAGAGCAAACAGAAAGGATTTAAAAAAAAAAATTAAAAAAAAAAATAAAAAAAATAGAAGTTCAGGAGTCTTGCATGTCCCAATCAGTTTAGTACCACTGACTGAACATCCAGAATTTGGTGCTCATATGTTTCTTCACATGCTGGGCTCTTTGATCAAATGACATCTATGCTGCATCATCTTAAAACAGATTTATTTCCCTCATTCAAAGGACAGATGTAGAAGAGCCAGGAACCTTATGCAGAATAATATGGATTTGAGTGTAGCTCACTGGAGAGACTCTGGTACCCCCAACAAGGTAAAAATTGCAAAAGGAACTATTCAGACAGAACTTTTAACTTTGGTTCAAAGAAAAGGAAACAAAACAATCCTGTCAAAATTGGCACTGTCCCATAGAAAGTATCAACTTTAAAAGGAAACCACAGATCTGCAGTGGGAAAACACAAGTTCTGACTAACTTTACTAATTATTACTGGCTCAATAAAACTGTAAATATTATATCTTACTTCTGCTTGTTAAATAAAACTGTAAAATACTATGTCTTATTTTGCTTCACTAAAGTTACATGTATCTGCATCCTAGCAGGTATATGTGCTACTGACCTTTTACTGAACTTTTATGCAGTCCTAGTTTCTAGTGGGACTGTAGAACAAAGTTCATTGATGAGTTTTATATCCTAGAGATGAATTTTCAATACAACAATAGGTATTCCTATTTCTTCTCTTTTGAGGAAGCACAGCTTCACATGGCTGTGAATAAAAATTATCAATTAGCCCTTTTTTGTTTTTGTTTTGTTTTGGTTTGTTTTTGTTTTTTTTTTTTTTTTTTTTTTTTGTTTCTAACTTATGTTTCAGAAATTACTAGGAAATACCCAAGCACAACCAGCAAAAATAAATTACCACCTACACTAGTAGTGTGGCTGCTTTCAGATTTGTATCAGATGAACTACAAATCTCTATAAGACTGTAAAAGTATGAAATATCAACCAATCATAGCGATTTCTTTTATTTTTTTAGGGCATGAACTCAGTAAATGCCAAAGGAAAATGACCCTTGCTCTATATATCACAGGGTATTAACTCTGGGAACATACCTTTCTGGACTAAATCCAGTAAAATGATGGAATATTTTACCAGACAGAGTCACACAGGGTCTGGGAACAAATTAGGTGTTTCCTTTTTCTATAATTTTTCTTTTTTCTTCTTTTTTTTTTCCCTCCTATTTCCTTGTGACTCTATGGGTCCATTACCTATGCTCTTATTAGGATGATACCATTTTCTCATTCATGCTACACTGTGGTTTCCATCTTTCTCCACATTTGCCTTCTGGCCATGTCCCTAAATGCCTGCTGCAGATCCAGGGAATATCTGCACTGCAATAATGCTCTTGCTCTGCCTCTTTCTGTCCATTGCCCCAAGGACAAATCTAAGGTATAACCAACAAGTGATTTAAACAACCTTTAGGTTATCTTAAAAGAGTCTGGTGAAATAGTAGAATATATTCTATAGATAAGTACATATAAAGATGATAAAAGGATATTTTTATATGTTTAGGAGGAGCAACAGTTAAAAAGAAAATCAGGAGAGGAAATCCTACTTTTTCCTCCCTCTTTCCAATGCCAGCATGGCAGTAGGTCAAGCACATGGTTTTGCTCATCTCTGTGCATCCTTTGGACCAAATAAGCATTTTTAGTGACATGAAAGGCAAAATGTCCTTGCTCCTGCCATGCATGACAGAAGGAAGCCTCAGGTAAAGTCAGCAGAGGGCTCTGCATTGCTTCAGTAGAGGTCAGATGCAAGATGATCCACACCACCACTTTAAAAAAAGTTGTTACTGTATTAACAGTTTATTTTCCATGTGTATACATATCTATGTAGGAAGGAAGAAGAGAGACAATCAAAATTATGAAGTAAAGACAATGATTGTGGATGCTGACTTTATTTTGCCTTAATATAAGCTTAAAAAAAAAAAAAAAAAAGGCTTTTATCTTAAAAATGGTACAAGCCTAACAGATTTTACTGATTTTTAAACATTCTTTAAGCTATAGGAAATAACTCAGGGGTGTACTAGACTTACAAGTTTGAAAATCCTTTCCGTGGCAATTGTTATTTGGGCTTGCAAAGTTTGTTGCCCTGATTTTCAAAGACACTAAACACTCAACTCCAAGGTCTGTTCACCTTGGAGACAGAGGGTGAAGTCAGAATCAGCTGTGGGTAATAACATTTATGAAGAGCAGACCACTAATTCATATGCCTAGAAATGGACAGCAATTTAAATTAAATGTTGGTACCAACACTGGAAAAGGCCTGCCCTGGATCACAAACATGAAAAAGGGACTCTAGGGATGCCATTAACTGCATTGACCTCTTGTGTGCAAAATTGGCACTAAGGCCAAAAAAGCCAACAACTGCACCTTTGGAAATTTAATTTAGTAAGGACAATAGATGATGATTTTGTTCTGAACTTTTGATTATTATGGAAACAGTGATTGCATGTCCTGTTTCCTTAGAAAGTAACCAAAAGGTGACACATTCTGTTGACTTTCTATTATACATTCATAACATCATCCCTCAATTCTGTGCCATAAAGAATTTATGTAGGATATTAATCATGCAAAACCATTAAATTGTTATCTCATTTCAGTGATAATTGTTTACTGCTATAAATGGCTCATGTTTTGTTCCAACGGCAAAGAAGATTAACTTCTTCAGAGAAAAAGAGTGATGGAAGTAAGGGAGCATTTTATGTGGTCCCATTTTATGTGACTGTGTATGAGATAATATGACTTGTAAAAAACTTGGTAATTCAATCACCAAGTGGACCAAATGAAGCAGTGGCAATAAGAAACCTGACCTGCTCACAGCTATGGGCATCTGATCAAGAGTTCTAGGCAAAGGGTTTTGCAAAATCCTCATGTTAATAATGCACCTGGCCCCTTTCCCAAAATATAATGAAGTGAGTATAATTTTTTTTTCCTTTTTATAATTGCTTAAAACAATGTCAGCTGAATGTAATAAAAATGAATTATGAAATACACGTGCAATTATAAAGAAAACACAGGCTGAAAATTCAAAGTCAAGCATTTAAAGGAAGGAATGTTCATGAAAAACCAGCAAATCTGCCTCACAGCATAACTCAGCTAATCAGTTATGCTGTGCAACACAATGATTTGTCACCTGCTTTTAGATTTCCCTATTGACTCCTGTGCAGAATAAGAATGGGATCAATTTAAAGCAGTCCTTTATTCCCATGGGTGCCATCACTAATGCTGCTGTCTGTTACTGCTTTCTAAATGGAACCCAATGATATATTTTTCTGTAGCAAAGTGTCTACTTTATGAGCATAATAAATAGCAATGGCCCTTTAATGACAACTTTAGCTTTGGCCGTTATAGTACATTTTAAATGCTTAAAAACACTAATGGGAGCTATCCAGTGTTAATTATACTTAAGATATGAGTGCTGTACACAAGAACTACTGCAACATTAAGTAAAACACTTCTGTTAATCCTAATTATAGCCTGTACAGAAGAGATAAGAGAAATCAAGTGCTCCTTTATAGCAAGTTCCAAAAATAGCAGAGACAGGAAGGACAAATTGGCTGGAAAAGCACTGGAAGCACCTTCCAGCATAGGACTTGATCCTTATTTACACCATTTGCAGAAGCAGCTGCTTGCACAAGTTCTGCTGTTCTGGACTTGCCCTGTCATCCAGCCTGTGCAGGGCTAATCTGTGCCCTGTTGGAGCCAGCTGGTCTCTGTATAAACATGAATTAACACAGCCATTAATCTAAAAGAGCAGGCTTCAGACTTCAAGGGAACAGGGCGAAGGGCAGACTGAACAGACCAGTCTACAGTCACCTTGACTAACTCTGTTTAACTCAGGTGCCTGAATTCAGAGAGAAGTCACTGGGATAGATTTCCAGTGGTGATGCAGAATTTCCTGCAGCAGTATCCATGCCTATTTATCTTCACAGAAGAAATCTAAGAAGATTATGCTTCACTTTAGACAACTCAAACAAATGCCTAAAACTGGGTAAGGGATTAATTTGGCCTAACAGCTCACGAAAAATAGTGTTCACATCTTAGCCAAGTGTTTAAACACAGAGAACCTCACACTGACTGGCTTACAAAAGTCGAGGTCTGCATTTTGAAGCATCTTAGCAAAGAGGGAGCAGAAATTAAAAAAAAGAACTCTTAAAAATGAAAGTTAAATTAATTCAGATACAGTCCATAAATACTTGAGACTTGAGCTCTAGTCCTAAAGTTATTCAAATTACAATGTCTGTATGATTCCACGCGTCTTTGCTTGTCTTTATTTATAGCAAATGATATAGCCATACAGAGAAATCATAAACCCTCTCAGAAGGTCATGGGCATCTAGCAGAAATAATGGAAACACACAGAAAATGAACATGTTCAATCAAAGAAGATTGTAATGTATCATTTTTTAATTCCACAAAGTTCAGTTTGATGACTTAGTACTTTAATGTACTTATTTCCAGCCAGTTGAGGACGGAGTTGACATCAAAAAGAACACAACAAACACACAGAAACTTACCCTTAAAGTACTCTGTGCCTTCAGCTACTTTATTAATTTGCAAATTAGCCAGGAAAGAAAGTGACAAGAGACTTCAGCATACTAAAGAATTCCTGACTGGGACACTAGCAAAACCTAACCTGTCCCCCCTCTTTATCACTCAAATATGATTTTTGTAAACTCCATTTCTGTTCAGACTTTTGGTAACAGTTCTATTTTGTTTACTATCTCCATACTCAGAGTTATTTTAAAGATAACAGCCGCAGTTAGAAGGTTTGTTTTACAGTCCCTGAATTTATGAGCAGCTCAGCCATTGGGATGAACTGGGACTTTGGTTTCAAATTTAAAAGACAGAATAACATAATCTTCTGAAAGCAACTGTTTTGCTTGAAGCTAGGTCAGTCAGGTTTTTATGGCTACAGCTAAATGCTTTATCTACAAGTTTGCCAGCACTTGCTTGAAGGTAAATTACTGCAGAAGTCTTAAAGTTAACTTCAAATAATCATGCATTAAAAACAGATTTAAAAAGCAATGGAAATGTGTCTGCTACTGATGGTATCTAATTACTGTGGCTATAGATTGTGGTTTCCTGTTCTGGAGATATTTATTTCTCCTACTGTTCCCACTCTGCCACTTCAGAGCCATGAGAATGTCTCCAGTGCGATACTTTTTAAGGGAAATACAGACAGAGCCTAAAAGAACGATGGTCACATGCTGAGGTAACACCTGACAGGTTCAAAGCAGCAAGACACAAATGCAGCCAGAGATTCATGACAGAGCAGTAAAACAATGTGCAACAGGAAAGCAGAGCTCTGAGGAGGGCAAAGAGACAACCAAGACAGACACATGTTCTTGTTCTCAACCTCCACGATGTCAATCACCATCCCAACCTCCTGGGCAAAGCACTGGAATTCTTACAGGGGATGTGTTACAGTTTTCATTTAAAGAGTATGGTTTGAATGAGCCTGTCCGAGACAGAAAGTGCTAAAACATGCTATTATTCTATATACTACTACTACTATTACTACTACTACTAATAATAATAGTAATAATAATAATAATGTTCCAATATCTTGCAAGGATTGTATAGCATCAGCTTTGATTTAAAACTTGCATCTGCTTAGCATCTTGCAGATTTCTTCACACTGAGCATTCAAAAGAAGTGTGCTTTGAAGAATCCTTATCAGCTCAAACTTCAGTCTTTCATAAACTTCAAAACTGTAAAAGCTGCTCTTCCTTTGCCATCTTTATGATCTATTTTTAAAATATACTAGCTTCTTCTTCAGATAATAACAGATTTTCTTTTAGGGGTTGAATTACAGCATAAAAAAGGTGAAAATGTTTTGACCATTGAAATTTGATATTTCACACTGCTTTGATAAAATGTCAGAAATCATCCTCATAATTTCTAATCCATCAAGGACTATTTTTGTAAAGCCTTTTTGACATGCAGTTTGTTACTGGTCTAGTAATTTCTTTGGTACTATTTCTACAAGTCTGTCAATATTTATTTCGCCACGGTTAGGTAATTCTTCTTATAAATATGGAAAATATATGTCCATTCCCTAAATCGACATTGACAATCCATAACATTTAAATAGAATTAGCATCACCAATTTCCAGTGTGGAGTATATTCAGTGAGCTTGCTGCAGAATGCACAGGATTCAGGATAATTAGCATATGAAGCTACTCTTGCCATTTCACTCCTTTATTTATGTTAGAACTCATTACTGTGCCATCATATTTCAGAAGCAGTGATGCAGAATTTGGATTAGACAATGATTCAGGAATGAACCAGCCAGAAAATTACCTGTGGGGACTCACAGACCTTTCCATAATGTCTGCCCACCTGGGCATCACTCCAAGTAACTGCATTTTCATGTCACTCAAGGGTGCTGCCTGCAAGTTGGAGTGCCAGCTGATCTGTATTGCTAATGGTGCAAATTGTTTCATTCATAAGAGACAGAATTCATCCCAGCAGAGCCAAAGGAGCCAAGGGAGCAGGGGCAGTCCCAGCCTCCACCTGTATGCTTGCCCAGCTCAACAGGGCTCTGTTATAAAACAGAACTGGTCTTGCTGGACCCTGTTGCCCAGGACCCCTGGATTTATCCTCTTGTCTACAGGGGTTAGTAGGTGCCAGCAGTGCTGGTAAATCAAGGTAACAGACCAAAACATGGAATGCCTTCAGAAGTTTGAGATATAAGACAGAAATTCTTTATGATGAGGGTGATGGGACACTGGTAAAGGTTTCCCAGAGAAGCTGTGGGGGCCACATCCCTGGAGTGCCAATGGCCAGGTTGGATGGAGCTCTGAATAATCTGGTTTTAAGGTGTCTCTGTCCACAGCAGGGGGGCTGGAACAAGATGACATTTAAAGGTCCTTCTAACCCAAACCATTCTGTGATTCTAAGTTACAGCTGCTGGACTGCAGGGTCAGCAGTTATTTGTCACACTGTGGATGTGTACAAGTTCACAATCAGCTTCTGGGCATAATCCTCAGTTAGGAGGTTCCTGCTATCCAAGGTCTTTCCTGTTCCATCCTCAGTTGAGGGTTGTAATTATTCATCCTTTCAGCTGTGTCTAACCATTTGCAGTTCTGAATAATTAATATCTCTACTCTAACTTGCACAGACACATAGTCTTCTGTCAACTGCTTGTTCAGACTAAGATCACAGAAACTGGGCTCATTACAAGTTTATTGGAGTAAAGAAGGGTCCCAATTATTCCTAAATTCTGTTTTCAGTTTGCTTTTTTTGATAGCATGGCTGAGAACAGTAGCATGCAGGAGCTTACTAAACAATAACTCATTTAACAGACAGAAATATAATAGTTATCTCCATCCCTGCATGATTTTGGTGTCACTATCCTGGGGGAAAAAAAATCAGCTTTCTTTCTTTTGTCCTACCTCATATACTTATTGCACCACAACATTGACATTTTGGAAACACTTATTCCCATGCACAGGAAGTAAAGTTCTACTGCTAGCACATTTTAAGCATGCCCTTCCCAAAGAAGCCATTTCCTTTGAAATATATAAGATAAGATCTCAAATTGTATATATGCAGATCGATTATATTGGCAAATCTCAGGCACAGCATCTCTTTTCTAGGATAATTCCTCTTCTGGAATGGTGGAGCACTTATGGCTTGGGATGGAGTTGCTGAAGGGATGTACCTGCACTGCAGGTCAACAGAGGACTTCACTCTTCAGTGCCATCAATCTCACAAGGACTGCATTTACTTTACAATTTCATGGAAATAACAGATTGAGACATCATTTGTCTGGTAAAACTTATGTGAGAAAAGCATAATAACACCTATGAGGTGTTCAGTGCTCTCAGTGTCTTAATCTGCCTGAGTCAACAGCAGTTTCTGGCATTGGGCTCTATGCAAGAATTTCATAGCATCTTGGGATACTCATTCTGCACAAATAAATCTCAGGCTAAAGCCTTCCCCAAACACACAGAGCATCACTTACCCCCCTCATCTTCTCCTGACACTCCTGTGCTCAGTATATGCTATTTGAAATATCAGAGAAGTCAGCTTGAGAATTTGCAAATTATATTTGAATGAAAATCCTAGAAGGAATTATAATGTGGCAGGCAAATGTTCAAGACCACCTCTCTCTCTCTCCATTTCAGACCTAGATTTTATTCTAAATTGTCTTTTTTTCATGCCTAGGATGCACATAGTTCTGATGGAATGTAATTAGTGAATAAAGATTTCTGTTAATATAGATTTTCTAAGAGAAAATGACATCACTATTTTTTAAGAGCCATGAAAAAAAGAAAAAGGTAGGCTATGTCCCCTAATTCTCATATGGCTACTGCAATAGCAAATAAAAAATAAATAATCTATCTAAAAATTTAGTTTATTAATAATAAACAACCCCCTCAGAAGGGGTCATGTTGAGGCACATTTTAAATATCTGCCTTTTATTTTAGGATACTGTAGATCACTTTCTACTATAGACTTTCTCTGTGGTCATCAGAGAAATGTGGCAGAGTCTCCTGTCCTGGAACACAGTGCCAAGGCAAAAGTGTGAAGTCCATATTTTTGTGGGTTTATACTTTTCCAGACAGTAGGTTTCCTGACAAGATTGGTTTTTTGTGTTTAATATGAATTGGTACAGAAGTTTTGGCATTTCTGACTATGAAAGGCACTTTTCTCTTACTTTTGTGGTCTAACCTTGAACACCTTTGAGATGCTCCATATCGAAATACTGCTGTGTCTACACCAAATTTGGCTCCCAATATATGGCAGATGGAGACAGAATTCTGGATCCAAGACACAAAATTTCATAACTCCTATTATTCATATTTAAATTTTTTAAAATAAAGAATAAAAAGATTAATTGTACATGTAACAAGAATATTACAGACAGGAATAGCATATATTACACATGTGTACAATACACTATTGCTAATGCATTGGATGTATGCTTGACTGTGATGTGAATACTTGAGTAACAGTTTATCAAACCACACCTTAAGATTTTTACTAAACCTTTAAAATGATTGATTATTACACTTTTGAAATATACTACTCTCAAAATTTTGAAACTATTAGGTATAGAAGTGGGACCACAAATTAAATTCACCAAAAAAAAAAAAAAAAAATCAATGAGGAATATTCTTATAGATGTGAAATCAATCAAAATGTCCACATTTCCAATGTTGTAAGAGGGAAAAAAAGAAGTATTGATTTATCACTGCAAACTATCATAACCATAAATCAGGATCAAAGAATGGCTGATACTGGATGGGACCTATGAAGGTCATCTCATCCAAACTACCCCCACCCCAAGCAGGGCCACCAACAACCCAGGACTTTGTCCAGTGGCTTTCCAACATCTCCAAGGATGGAGCCACCACAGCCTGTGCCAGTTCTTGGTCATGGTGAAGAAGAGTTTCCTTGTGCTCAGAAGGAACCTCCTGTGTTTCTGTTTCTGGCTCTGGTCCTGTCACTGGACAGATCCTGGCTCCTTTCCCTTCACATATTTATACACATGAATAGGTTCTGCCCTGATCCTGATTCATTTCCAGCCTGAGCACTCCCAGGCTCAGCCTTTCCTCATAGGAGGGAGAGACTTCAGTCCTTGAATCCATGCCTATGGAAAGCATGACATCCTTGCCTAGTCAAATTTCCATCTGGATTACACGGAACTGGCTGATTGACAAATTTGTATACAAGGATGAAGCTGTAATAAAGTCATTCTTTACAAACTAGTTGGACCTGCTCCTTCTTACTCAAAAAATAATTGCAAGGCCTGATGATTTCTTGTAATTTCCAGTCATATAAATGGAAATTTGCTAGGACGTTTTTTTCTCTTTCTACAGTTTTAAAAGTGGAATGTGGACAACTTTGTGTCTGAGAGAAATCAGAAGAACAAATTTGCCAAAGCTCTCGTATTGTCTAATACACTTTCTCTGTTCCAGCTAAGCTGATTGAATTTTTCTCTGTTGGCACCATTTTATGCAAAAAATACTGTCCAAAGAGCAACACCAGCTTTCAAAGATTTGCTGAATTACCCTTTCGACAGTCTTAAATATGTGGTATTTGTATTTTATAACAAAGATCATAGATGATAAGCCTGAACTGTTATAGTAGTTATTAATTCAGAGCTACATAGTTAATGAATTTCCTTTTTTATCTAGTCCCATCATGTGTCCCCCAATGGAACTGACTGTTTAATTCGATGGCAGGTAATTATTTACTGCTTGCTCTATGTTTGTCATGGGTTTGGTTCTGGTTTTCTTCTGTTTTGTTACATTTTACAATGTTCAAAATCTTGTTGATCCCCTTAGCTGAAAGTGATGGAGCCATTGAGAGCCTCAAGGCTAAAGCTGATAAATGGATGTACCACAAGAACAAGCTACTCTGAATTTTGGTTATGAGGAGCACATGAGACAGAAGATATTGGTCATAATGAAATGCTCATAAATATTATTAAATACAGACATCCTTTTCAGGAAAATGGAAACAAGCATTTAACTTCAGTTCTCTGATTGATACACATCTATATATTTTCCTTTTTTATATTTTTACATCCTTTTTCCTCCCTAGGGTGTTTTTTTTCTAAAGCTGTGTTGAAATAGCCACACTGGTAAATTGAATAGATTCAAGGCATTTCTGTGATTGAAGGATATTAAGCACGGCAAAGCTTTTCCTTGTTTAATAGTTTTAACTGATTCCTGCTCACCAAAGCAGAGCAAATTAAAATGAGGAGGCTGTATTGCCACTGGGCAGCATGTTTGACCTCTGAAGGTGCTAGGAGGGTACAGCTGCCCCCAGCTGTTCTGGGAAACCCCTTCCAAAAATCTGGGTGTAGGCCACATCATCCAAAGTATTGCTGATCCACTTAAATTCCTGAGTGGTCTCTCACTTTAGAAAAATGGATGGTATTTTTGCTCCTAAGTGATTAAGAAACATTTGAAAATGAAATGGAAACCCTGCAATTTTTTTTATTTTTTTTTTTAATTTGCACTTCATACAGTGGATGCATTTCCCCCTTTATTTTTAATTGCATGTGCAAGAGAAAAAACAGGATTTTTGCTTCAGGTCTTCTCTGGGAAGTACAGCTCTTGGACAGCTTGGCCAACCATTGAATTAAGTTGATTTCTATAGATACAGTTTATTTACAGGTATCAGGCATGACTACAAAAGTAATTGCATATCACAGGCTCTCCAGGGGAGTGTTCATGGTCCCAGGCCTGAGGCAGTTCAGAAAGCATTTGGGAAATGCTCAGGAGCCTGGTGGGGTTCTTGGGGTCTCCTGTGCAGAGCCAGGAGTTGGAATTTCATGACCCACGTGGGTCCCTTCCCACACAGAATACTCTAGGATTCTATGTGTCCCTATAATAAAACAGTCTTTAGTCTATGCAGGGAAAGAAGCTTTGCCAAAGGCATTTGTTTCCAAAACAACTTTTGCAAAGCTTATCAATGTGGGCACAGAGCCAAGACAGTAACACACACTGTGACTGCCAGACCCTGCAAACAGCTCTGCAATCATTCTTATATCACAACAGTTCTGTTTGCCCCATGAACTCTGCTAAAAAATTTACAGTTGTGTTGGAGGATGGATGGATGGATGGATGGATGGATGGATGGATGGATGATAAGTCTATAGATGGACAGCTAGTGGCTCATGGATAATACTCATCCATAATGGAGCTTAGACAGCATTTTAATAAATCTGTAGAATGCAGAACCTGCCCCTTCCTGAAAGAAGAGAAGAAAACAATCCAGTGGCACATTGTCATGAGTGTGTTGAGGTGGAACAGAATGGAATGGTAAAATCTTCATGCACTGGGCAGACTGTGACAGGTTACAGACAGCTGATGAAATGAAATTTTAAATAAAGGAGCAACTTTGTTCTACTGTATCCTGCAATTAAAGCCATTAGGCAAAGGAAAGACCATTTTGATTTCCATCTTTATGATTCTGGAATGTATCTCTTCATTGTGCTGATAAAATGTGCTATATATTTCACCATGGCAAAATATAATTGATGTCATGAGCAGTTTTAAATTATTGCTTGTATAATGTATGCTTTCAGCAGAAGTGTATTTATTATTGTAAAATTTCTGAAACTTGTTCGAAATTACCATGAAAAGCACCAGAGTGGAAGAAAAGATTTGTCAATGACAGGACCAGTTATTTGAAAGATTTTAACTTTCAAGTCAATTTCACAATACTTTCAGCTCCCATTTTCTTTTTCTTAGGGGGAAGGGGAGTAAAAGGGATAAGGGAAGAGACATACCCATTACATTTATGAAACTGGATAAAAGCAGCAAAAAGCAGAATGTTATATGTAATAGCAATAAAAATTTAGAAGCGTGTAATTTCATGAAAACAGCATCTGTAAAAAAGAGTAAGATGTAGAGAAGATTCTCATCACTAGTACCAACATAAAAAAAAATCAAGCCTCTTCCAAACTAATTAGACAATGTTATCTTTTACATTCATAGATGTGTCTGGCAGTGACACATTATGTCTCAGGCTTAAGCACTGGATCATTAACTGAGCAGAAATGTTACATGCATTTGTGTATACAAGATTAAATGCTATACATTCCTGCAACGTTCCATATTCAGTTCTATCATTTTAGGCTCCCTTTTATCTCCCTGTCACTTTCAATGAGCTGTAAATTTGATAGCATGTTTACAGATATTTTTCTTCCACTGACTAAACTATCAAAAGCTTGTGTGGTGATTGTATAATTTCCTTGGCCCCTTAGGATTAGAATGTGCACTGTGCAATGCTCTAAAATGCATTTGTATGGAATGCCTCCTCATCATATTCTGCACAGCTCTTTGGCCTCCCTTAGAAAGACATCCCCATACCTTCCAGACTGTTTGCTCTTGACTGCAACAAATAAAATAAGGCAGAAATCCATCAATCCCACATAAAACAACATTTAAAACCAGGTTGAACTGTAAAAGTACATATGGGGAAAGAGGTAAAAAAGAGAAAATGAAAAAGCTTTTCCTAAAAGCTCCTAAATGCTCTAAGAAGTGAATTGGGCTTTTTAGAGATGATTTCCTGCGTATTCTATCCAGAGTCATCACCAGAGTAGATCTCACAATCTTATGATTTAATAGCTGTAATAGTGTACAATAGTACTAGAGAATATTGGTTTTCAGCTTAATAGAAGAAAAGAATCATAGACTATACAACGATCTACAAAATCAAAACACAGAATGGAAGGCTGTTTTACCACCAGTTTTAATGTTCTGCTGGCTCCTGAGCAAATCAGAAATGCAAAGCAACCCCAAACAGCTACACACAGAGGAAATGATTTCCTGTGAGACTGTTCTACTGAGCAACCTGGTCTAGTGCAAGGTGTCCCACCCATAGCAGAGGGTTGGAAATAGATGATCTTTAAGGTCCCCTCAAACCCAAGCCATTCTATGGTTTTACAGAGATTCTATTACCAATATTTTTTCAATTTGTCCCAGGATATCCTGTGGTGATGATCCCAAACACATCTAAGTTCAGTGCCATCACACTTCAGGGCCTCTACAGTAAGGAACAGTAATGACAAATGAAGAATAAAATTATTAACCCAGGTCTCAGAAAAGCTACTTCCTAGCCCAGCCAAAAACATTAGAGCCTGGAGAAAGCAAATCACCATTTTCAGACACTATTACAGGAAACAAAGTACTTTTCTGCACAGATCACATCTTTTCCCACTAGTGACTGATTACAGGACCAACCACAGCAATTCATTATCTGGAAAACAGATAACAAAAGGGTATTTAAAGTACTTTAAGCTGTCTTTTTAATCAAATTTAAAGCTGTGAAGTAAAGATTCAGAATTATACCACTAGGCAGATTCACAGACCACCAGGGAAGTCTCCAGAGAATGTAGAGCTCGCCCTTGTTCTGGCAGAAAGCAAGACAGAAGAGAGTTTAGTGACCACTGGAAAGATTTAAAGGCTGAATTTATCCTACCATGTGCACTGCAGGAAAATTACAAATCTGTGAAACACTAGAGAGAGCAGCAGAAAATCATATCTGTCCAATACAGGTTCAGCAAGGTAGGTACTATTTACAGAGAAAATGTTTACATTTTAATATTTTCATGTGTACCAAAATATAAAGCTGTTTAATCACATTTAAATTGGCTACAGAAGCAAACCTCATTGCTGCCTGCACATACAATTAACTTCATCCAAGCTTCACTTTCCCTTTCAGTGATTAAACTGCAATATAAAGGTATGTCTGTGCATATTTAAGATGGCTTCCTAACCTACTCCCTCTGCTTAAAAAAATACCATTTGTTCCTTTTGCAACATTTTGAAATAAATTTTAAATTTTAAATTTTGAAAGAGACCTGTTAGCATTATTGAATCACTGATTCTTTATTATAATCAATATACTTTATAAGTCAACACCAGACAAGCAACAAAATACAAGTTATTAAAATTTAACCCATCTAATAGTACCTTCCCAGATCTTACTTTCACTGGATGACCTGATTCAGACCATGTTACTTTTTTGATACTAAAACATGTTAAAAGGAATCCCATAGTCAAACACATATATAGAATAAAATTAATGAAAATATTGTAGACCAGATTTTTGACACATTAGACCATGTAACCAGAATACCTTTTGAATCTGTAAATGTTCTCAAGAACCCAAAGTGAAGAAAAATAGCTGTTTAATACTTATTTTTTAATATCCCTGTAGACCAGGTAATTCTGAAGATTTTGAGTATTAAATTATGAAAAGACACATAAAGAATTCATCTCATTAAGAATTCTTTGCTGATGAGGAAATTTCATTTTCATCCCCTTAGATTCAAGATGCAACATCAGGGAGAGAAAAAAGTAGTGAATTTAAAGGACATTTCTGCCTCACATGAAGTATTTCAAAATATAAGCTGGCAGTGAAAGACAAGGTACATTTATTTTTTATCACTGCATTTCTCTGTAATTATGAGAAGATATGGAGAAATTATGAAGAAAAAAAAAAAGGAACAGTCAACTGTAAAAGTGCAGACAACATTAGGAGAAACATAGGATTTCTGCTGGTTTAATTCTTTCAGAAATTGATTAATAAGTGTTGGAACCCAGCAGCCTGGGAGTTTTGAACTTTCTGTGCTTTCTGACACTGACCCCCAGGAGAACATAACTTTTGACTTAAGGACTTGGAGAAGGCTTCCAAATTTGAATAATGCAGTTAAAGTCACAGGTGTGTAGTTAGAATAGAAGTGTATAATTTCACATGATGAATGGTTTCAATTTGGGGTTTTAAAATAAAGTAATAGGTATGGGACAAGGTGGAGGTTCTTGGGAGTTGTCTCTTTCTGTCTTCTTTCTTTCAAGTAGAAGTTTTTGGTTAGACAGTTAGTGCTGCACTGCAGGCCACAGGAGTTTGGTTATTGGGGTAAAAATATAAACAATATATATGTTATCTCTTTATTAGAATGTTCAGCTTTAAAAGACCTTGTAACTAGCTAGATTCATCTCCATTTTGCTCACTTTTAACTGGTAGGTAAAAGTGTTGCAAAACTCTCTGTACTATAAATAAGATTTAGTAAACAACCAAGTCCAAACACAAGAAAATTTGTCTCCTTCATGTTTTTAATCCTGACTCTGAGTGAAAGCAAAAAAAAAAAGAAGTAAAGACAAGACACTGATTAGGTGGTACAACTAACCCATTACAAATAAGGAATAAAACCACTTTTATTGATTCCAGAGGTTATCACTGATGAGAAAGACACAATCTAGTCTTGTTTTCTGTGACATAATTGTGTTACTAGATAAACTTCCAGACCCTTTGACACAATCTAGTCTTGTTTTCTGTGACATAATTGTGTTACTAGATAAACTTCCAGACCCTTTGTAACCCTCTGGTGCCCAAAACACAAGACTTCAGGCCTCAGGCCAGCTGATGGAGCATCTCTCTGCCACGGAGGGTCATGGTGCCTGCACCCCTCCTGCACAAAGGGTGGCTTTGTTTCTGCACCTGGAGTTGCTTTTCCCAGCGGCATTCCCTGCATGAGAAGCCCTGGCTGGACTTGGTGAAGCACTGCATGGCCTGAAGGTGCCTCAGACACTGAAGGATGGAGGTTCCACGTGTGGCAGGGCTGGCATCTGTCCCTGGGGAATGGATCTCACAGGGGAGAGGGCTGGTGCTGGCACACAGCAGGTGACAGAGACAGGCAGGGACACAGGGTCAGGACAGTGACTCTCACACAGGCTCCAGTTTGAGCAAAAACTGCTCCAATCCTGAACAAATCCTGAGCTGGGCTTTTCAAAGACAGACATGGCACTGCTGCCAAAGGTTTTTGTGCTGGATCTGAGCAGACAGCACATACAAGTGAACACATCATCCATGCTCAGCCTGTGCATTGATCTGCCTTTTTCACACTGCCACATGAAGGGCCTTGGAAATATTCCTTGAAATATAATACATTGTGTTTTGAAGAGCATGGCTGATTCTCCATTGCCTTGTGCTACCTATGATTAAGTACGTTTAAAAGTCTCCTGAATCAAGCATTTTAGAGATAGAAGTCTTAAAAGCTTAAAAGCTATAAAAGCTTGGGAAATGATAGAAAAATCAATCCAAATGATAGAGAATTCTTGGCTTGGGAATGTGAACTGTAAAGAACTCAACTGTGAAAAATCTATGTTCAAGGTAGGGCAGGCTGTTGTGTGTGCTACAAGCCTATTTCTGTACTCCAAAGGGAACTTGAACCAAAGTAAAGTCTGGAGTGCCCCAATTTTCAGCTAAAGAAGTGAAGACTCAAAAGTAAATGCTCTGTCTAGATTTATCCAAGTAAATAGGTTCATGGATTTCTCACTACATTTATAATTCATTGGGATTTTACCATTGTCTGCAGTTCATTTTAAATGCTCTTTGAAGGACCATCCAAACAAAATCCTCTTAACCAAGAAGACAGCTGCTGTTAAATATACTTTCTAGATTAGCTAAGTGAAACTATAATTTTTTTTGTATAAACTGTAATTTCCTATAACAACTTTCCTCAGTTTACTCCTAGGGCTTTGGGGTTGGGAAGTTTGCCAGTTTTTATAGCAGATCTTAAGCCTAGGAGAGATTTTCTGAGTTCACAGATCTGATGTTCTGCTGCACTTTGCAAAAAAAAGTTACGACATTTGTGACATGTACACACAGCAAGGCTGCACCTTTCACAAAGTCTGCAGATTCAACATTCAGCCCTAATGATTACCAGCCTTTATTTCTAGATCAGAACACAGTATCTCCAGTTTCTGCTGTCATAAAGTGCTGAGTAATCTCTCTGTATATTTTCTGATTTACATATTCACAACAGTGCATCTAATCATACTTTGATTAAAACCTTGAGTGTAGCACGAAGTCAGGCTGTTCTGATTTCTACCAGACACAAATCTCTTTATAATACACTACAATAATACCAATATAATCCTGAATAGCAATGAACTGGCAAAAATCAAGGAGAGAAGTTTGCAAACATCAAAGCTTTATGACTTTATTTCTATGCAACAATCAAATTATTTTTTGTCCTAACAAGAAAAAGGCACAAAATGACAGGAACTAATGTTCCTTATAGTGCAACTTCTTATCTAAAGCAGGAGTCACTCAATGTGTTGAATTGTAAGTGATATGGAGCAATTATAAATTGCTATTTTCACAAATCAAGACAGTTTGTGTTTAAAGGCTGTTCTCACTAGAAATTGTACCCTGCCTATACCTTTAACAGCCTCTCCAAGACCTGGACAAATTATGACTGCAGACCTATAAAAAAAGACACATAACTTCTGTACTGTTAAAAAGGAAATAAAATAAGAAATTAAATTCCTTCTAGTTGGCAAATGTTTAAAACAGATAAAGGAAGAAGGTGCTTAACCTTTATTTCAGTGGAGTTCAGTGACTTTTTTTGTGTGGTGCCAAGAAGGAGGAATTTGATGCTTTCATCTCTCATCCAACATATTTATTTCTAGGGCTACTAGCACTGTGGCATCCATGCAGATTTTAAATCACATTTCATCATGTACATTCCTCACTAAAAATATTAGCATTCAAGGACATTGCATGCCTTTGAAAGAGCTTATTTGAAATTTACACAAAGGATTTTCAAAAGAAGACTCGTGGTTAGTTAGAATTAAATTCAAGTATTTGGGCCTGATTCACAGTTTCCTGTGGATTATTTAAAGTAACATTTTTGTGCACTGCCGAATCTGTGTATGTGAGCCTTTGTATAAATGACAATCAGCCTCATATTTTGTCTAATGTTGTGTTTATTACACATTGCCTTCTGACATTGTACATTTCTATACTGAACAAAGAGGCTTCCTGCTTTTTGCTTTTAATCCAGAGAGTGAAGCAATATGTGAAGACATGAAAACTGCTTATGAAAAATTAAACAAGTGCATCTTTTTATGACAAATAACATGTTACAGCTGAAAGGCAGGTGCGTGGCATGGCTCTGGCTTCACTGACATGCATTCCCAGTGCCATATGCTGCAGACAGTTGCAAAACATTCTGCTTTCTTTCAGGACATCACCTTGTTTTGATGGCAAACATGACTTGACAGATGCCTCAGCAGAGAAATTGCATGATATCTGACCTTTTTGTGATATGTCATTTCTAGAAAACCTTGGTGCAGGTGCTCCATCATGGGACACACAACAGAGATACACACCAGAGAATGACATGATTCAAAACCTTTTATCTGGTTTCTGACTCTCCTGCATTATATTTGTTTCAGAGCAGCCATCTACTGGCCTTTGTAAAATGAAATGCCAAATCTCAGGATATAATGTTTAGGACTGCATTAACCTAAAGATTTGTATCTATTCCACCCTGGGGATTACTCTTTTAGGTTTGTTTTTGGTTGCCTAATGATTTAATTCAGGCAAAGCTGAGGCTGAGTCTCAATTACTATGGTCAGACAGAGATGGATAATTTCAAGCACCTTCAAAGGTCACTTCATCCTGGAGCTGTTCAAGGCCCTGTCTGCCTGCTATAAACAAATGCAGTGAAAAGCAGTCCACATCTCCAAAAGCCACAGTATGAAGGAAAGAGCAATATTACAGTGAACTATGACCACACACCTTAACCCATGTTTAAGTGGTGAGGATAAGGATACTTAAACACACACTTTAGACTACACCTCCACTATTCACACCCTGAAGCAGATTGTTTCTTCTCTGGGGGACATCTCTGCCTTTCTTAAAATCAAATTACACAGCTATGAAGAAGTTCAGGGCTAAAAGAATAAGCTCACTCTTGCTATTAGCTCAGTACACATTGGCCTAATTTCTGTTCACACCATCTATAAATTCAAGGCATGGAAAAAAAGCATAAATTACAGGTTTTGTTTTACCATGGAAAATAGATAATTATGGGTAATTCGTGCCTCAATTAAATTGTAGGATAATTAGTACTCAAAGTATGAAACACTGCCTGGAGATTATGGGGTAATCTGAAAGGAGTTACACAATTTATTTTAGCACACTCAATTTACTGGTTATTTGCTATGCATATGCTTTGATCAAAGATAAAAATCTTCAAGAAAGTGTGACACACCTTTATTACATTTAGAAACAGAGATAGTGGAAAACAGTCCAAGAGATTACAGTTCTTCCAGAATTTTGAGGCTCCAACCTATTTCTTTAATCCACAAAAGTGTTGGATTAAGTGCATCATCTCAACTGTAAAAGTGCTCCTGACAATGAATTTGCTGGCTTAAAGCATGCCTTATAAAGTTTCAGCCTACCTATCTCTAGCCACGTTTGCATGTGCATTGTAACATGGTCCACCAGCTCGACTCCCATAAAGAAACACAATGGGATGCATGAGGAAATGGAACCATGGGCTGGGGGTTGGCATGTCCCTGGGACACTTAGCAGGGCTTCAGAGCTGGCCTTACACAGAGACAGACATTCCAGCTCTGCAGCAGAAGTATCAGAGAAGAGGCACACAGATTTAGCCTACATAAAATACCTACATGAGCACTGGAACGAGTCAGAAAAAAGGAGCATTAGTCAAGCCTGTCCTGATGGTTTAAGCTAAATTGTTTAGAAATGTCTCTTATGTTAACAAAACAGAAAAGTGATTACTTCCAGTCTTTGAAAATATGAGATCAGTAGCGAAAAAAGAAAAATAAAAAAAAAAGGCATAAACTCCAATGGCTTTGCTGAAGACAGTCTTCAGAAAATACAGATTGAAATAAAAGCAATATGCTTTTCTCTGACCACAATCTCATTTGTGCAAATCAAATCCTGTGAGTATGGCCTGTATTCACTCCTTTTGATGAATGATTTGGATTCTATACAGAATAGTTGAAGGAAAGGCTCTCAAGCTTTTTGCTAAAAAGGTGTTTATGATAGAGTGAGGTGTTACTAAGAAGAAAAATATTTGAAATGCAAGCCTGTCATATGGGTGTTATTCCTACTGTTTGTTTTTTAAAGGAAGGTTAGACCTGCATACATTTCATGCTGGGTAGTTCAGCTGAACACACTTTCATCTGTCTACCAGGGATGGAAGTTACTCTGGGGGAATGGCTCCCTGGCAAAATGGCTTAGACAGCAGAGGGTAAGAAAGGCCAGACAGTGTAAGGAGTGTGAGCACCTTCAACACCCAGAATTTCAAGCATGTGGAGTGTGGGGAGCCCTTAACTTGGTGTGGGTGTGCTGAGAGCTTTTGTGGATTAGCTACAGAAAGGATGCCTAGAAATTTCCAGGCATTGCTTAACATTGTCTGAACATTTAATATTGAGGTGCATTGGCTCAATTGGTGATATTGATAGAGTTTCATGACTGCTGGTTAAATATATGTCATTAGTGAGTCAATAAACTGCTTTGGTACTATCTGACTAAAAG
Organism: Oenanthe melanoleuca; assembly: GCF_029582105.1. NCBI lineage: Eukaryota > Metazoa > Chordata > Aves > Passeriformes > Muscicapidae > Oenanthe > Oenanthe melanoleuca. The sequence goes on from NC_079333.1 coordinate 10,248,868, forward strand.
GATGTTAACTGAGCAGTTTTAGCCTGTGGTGCTGTTCACTTTATCCAGAAATTAAACAGCATCCCATGAAACTTTTAGGATCTGGGACAAGACCCTTTCACTGGTAGATTATCTGTGGTGTGACTTTGTTCCAGGCCAGGTGGTAATATCTGTGCTCATTTTGGCTGGGTACAGTTAATTTCCTCCACAGCAGCTGTGCTTAGGGTTTGTGCTGATAACACAGGGATGTTTTTGTTATCACTGAGCAGATAGTTTTTTCTGCCTTTCACACCACGCCACCAGCAAGTCAGACTGGAGGTGCACAAGGAACTGGGAGAGGACACAGCTAAAAAGAGTTAAACTAGAGGGGATAGGAGCAGCTTCTCATCAGGTGGCATCAGGAACTGGACTGTCATTTTTTTGCAGCCTTGTTTTACTGACCAGTATAAACAGAGCCCCACTATTAAGACAGAAGAAACTTCAGCAGCATTAAGACAAACGTTTAGATGAAGAATTTTTGCCCCTCATTCTTGGAGGCAATCAAGAGCTAAATGTAATTTTCACCTCTCTGACAGGGAATTACAAATCTCTCCAAGTGCAGAAAATTGTGTTGCATGGGGCTGCTCTTGGTCTCCCACACAGATGGAAAATCCCAAAGGATCTGGTGAAAGAACAGCCTGCAGACTGTGGAACCAATCCCAGAAGGAAACTTGTTATATTTAATTAGCCTCATGGTCGTATTGAAAGAATTAACATTATTTTAATAAATTGCCATTGTACTCATGCTGTTTTAAAATGATAGTGTACAGCACCCTAAGTTCTATCTGAGAAAAGACCCTCAATAGAGAAGACTCATTAACAACACTGTTCTAGAAGTACAGTGGCCTTTAATTATAAAACCACATGCAGTCTTCTGACAGTTTGCTATACACATGATAAACCAAGACTTCCATTTTTCTTTTTCAGCCCAAATTTCAAGGCAGTTTTTGCTGGCACACACAGTAAGTACACTGTGTGTTCAGAAACTGTGAATGTGTCTCCATTAAAATGACAACATACATCACCTGTGATGTCTTGGTCCCTAGGGTACCCACTTGGCTCTTTTCAATTCCCTCTATGTATGAAAATTAAAAGTTGATAAAAGCACATTTACAAGTTTACACAAAGATGAAAGAAATCTAAGCAGGGGAGACTGGGGTTAATAATAAAAACCTCCTACTTTTACTCTGGAACTCACCAAAATAAATGGTTATTGCTTCAGTGTAGCAAATGGCACTGTTATGGAGTATTTATGCAGTTTCCTGCAACACACAGAATTTCTTGATAGAAATTAACTTCACCAACTGATCTATGTTGCTCATACATTACTGCAGGATCTCAGAGGAAGCAATACTTCATGTCTGTATGATATTAATAAATTGTTGTTTTCTATCCTTTCTCATTGCTTCTTTTTTTTCCTATACAAAACAAGAAGAAATAGAACTGCCTGAAATAGGCTGAAATCATCATCCAGGAGATCCAAGAGACAGTTGTGTGACAGCTGTGTGATGGAGCAGCTTGTACAGAAGTGTGTTGCTGACAGTGCCAGCACCTTCAGCACAGCACTTGTGTGAATAATGCTGCAGAGCTCCCTTTTGTGGCTTACATGAGGGAAAAAAGAAAAAGAAAAAAAAAAGGTGGTGTTTGGGGCAGAACATGTGTAATCATCTGCAGCAAATTCTGCCCCCAAGCCAGCTGTGCCACCCAGACACTCCTGAATAGCAGTGCTATTTTCTGACAGCAAAATGTTCTGTGTGGTTGTGCATGGGGGTGACAAGCAGAGCCATTTGTGCTCCTGTTTGCCAGAAAGAGTTTTGTTCTCACCCCTGACACCCCACAGTAAGGTGTGCACTGCCAGTCTGAATTTAGCTGGGGGCCTGTGCTAAATACAGAAGAGAAAGAAAGGCACCCTTGAGTAAGGTACACTTGGCCCATTTATATTTTCTTGTAAAAAATCTGAGTTGAACTAGAATATTCTAGTCACTCACTTCTCTCAAATTATTATCTGCCATGACTTTGGCACTATGAACTGAACTAAAGACCTGAAGGAAAATTTAGGGAAAAAAATATATTTTTGTGTATATATATTTTCCAGCCAACAACTTAGTTTCATTTTGAGAAAGGCAGTTGTCTCCAGGCTTCTACAAAGAGATTCCATCCACCATCTGAGTGTGCAGAGGCCAGGGCATAGGAGATCATTAAAGAAAAAAAAAAATCAGGGACAGATAAACAAACAGGGAATTGGTGTCATTCAAAGAACAATTTCTTTTTCTCTGGAAGAGCTTCTTGGCAAAAAGCTCACATACACAGCACTTTCCTGCCCATCTATGAGACAGGTAACAGCAGTAATCTGATATCTCTGTCAGAACAACTGCTGAAAACATCTTAAATGCCCTGATGACAGTTCAGGCTGCTTTTCAGGTATCTCCTAAGATAGACATGAATGCTTTTTGTTGTCTCCCTCAGCTAATTTTTCCCATAAAGTCATCACTCCTGCAGCTTTGTGATATTTAAAAGCTTGCAAATTAGCTGAGTGTTTGACAATTTGTACATCAGGTGCTTTCCCAGCACTGTTTCAGACAATGGTTTATCTCACACACATCAGGGAAATCAGGAGAGAGCTCCTGCTTGGCCCAGGAGGAAAACTGAGTCCCTCTCATCTCACCACACCCAGAGCTTGATCTCTGGTGCCAGGCACTGGGATGGTGGGGCTGGCCAGCCCAGAGCTGGATGTGACCTGCTGGACCACTGCTTTCCAACAGTGAACTTCCCAGGAAAATCACACTGAGCTTCTCTTGGATCCAGCTCTCAAGTTTCCAAAAAGCACATATTGTTAAATACCTTTATATTAAAAAAACCAAACAACAAAAAACTTGAAAAAGCATGGCACTCAGCCTTCAGTGTCTCATGATTACAGGCACATTGAATGGAAAGAAAATCTTTTTTCACAGAGATTGCTTTCTTTTTGTTGCCAGCCTTAAGTGTTTTCACTTTGAGAAAAGAGTAAGGCCCAAGCCTTAAACAGCAATTACTGGATTTCTCTGCTGGTGTCATTAAAAAAAAAAAAAAAAAAAAAAAAAAAGAGAATGGTATATTTTTTGGCTACATATTTTACAATATTAAAACCCCAGAAATTCCTGTAAACAAATACAATGCAGTGATTTTTGGCATGAAAAGGTATTCAATGTTAGGATCATTTATATCCTAATGACTTTTGATGGGTTATTTTTGTTTTCATTGTGCCATTAATAAAAAGTGATAACTCTTTAGCTCTAATTAGACCACTATCATAGAGCCCATTAATAATTCAATACCCCCTTTATCTATTCCCTTCCCCTTCAGAGCTCTTCAATCAGGGCTTATGCAGCAGGTTGCATTTGCTCTGAAAATCCATTAGCCTTCTGCCTCACTTGTGGGCTTTCCAAGGGACATAAATGGACAGATACATAATTTTATTTATTTATTTGTGTGCTTCTGCTTTTAGGCTAGATGTAAAACATTGGTAGCAGTGGTGGGGAGTGGGAAGAAGGGGCACATAATAATCTCTGGTGTCACAGCCTTACAGCTTAATTTGTCATCTTATTTTTCCACATGCAAGATTCTGACAGCATTGATCACCTGAATCTGTTAAACAATTTTTTCATGAGGCTGACACACTGCCCCAGTGCTTGCATCTATCAACATCTGCCTGATTTATTGGCTTAATAACTGAAAATCATTTGGTAGCCCAGCTCTATTTTGCCTGAACACTGACCTGTGACCTTAATTTGCTGCCTTTTGAGTTTCTTTGTTCTCCCATAACAGGTAGCTCACTAATCAGCAGAAACAGCTTTCTAAACTTAGATAAATATTTAACTGAGATCTAGGAATATAAATGTTTAAATTATTCTTCTTGGAAAAGTAAAAATAACCCAGACTAAACAGAACTACTGAAATAAAAGGCATGATTGCAGAAAGGATAGGATTTGGCATACTTTTAATATTTCATGTCTTTCTCTGTTCCTATTTCAAAATATTGACAAGCAGCTGTTATGAATTTCTGAAATAATAGGAACACTTCTCTCACTGCTAAGTCTTCATAACGAAATCCAGAAAGCAATCACAGTGATTGTTTTTCTTTGAGCTACCAGAGACAAGACTAATTGCAATAAGGTGGTGACAAGTAGAACTGGTAATCGCAAGTTATGGCAAAAGTTTAGTAGTTTAGCACAGCATAAACCTAATTTAAAGCATATCCTTACATTTTACAGTTTAATAAAAACCAGCAAAAATACTTTAATTTTTAATTTTAATTTTTAATACTCTAATTTCCAAACTTCCCAGGTCTCCACCTACTGATAAGCATGCACACAAACCAACAAATTTTAAAGGAAATACATTAATTTAGGACTTGCTTTGAAACTTTATATGAACACAAAACACATTCACCAGTTTTTAATTTTTTTTTTGCCAAACACTACATTGGCATTCAGGATCCCTTAGACATGTCTATGAAACAACTGTATCTAATGTTGAGATGTACTTTCCAGTCAGAAATTTTACAGTTTGTAAAAAGAAAAACAGCAGTTTTATTCAGTCATTAGGAAAATGATGACGAGTGTTCGGCAGTCCTTGAAAACCATTCTGTTGAGGAAGGCCTGAGAAGATGATTTATGGGGATGAATGGGTAGGATAAACACCCTGGACCTGCTTCCTTTCAGACCTATTTCTCATATCCCTGCCCCCTAAGCCACACTCAGAGTTGGGCACAGCACAAAAAAATGGGTGATAAAGCAGGGAGTCAACACTGTTATTAGCAATAGGAAGGAGGAACTTTTTCCCCATGCCAATTTGGCAGACTAGAAGAACCCTTCTTGTAGTGACAGAAAACTTAAGAGAATTTGCAGAAGTCCATGGGAGTTGAGTATTTCCAGGAAGGTTGTTTTGTTGGGAGGAAAGACAGAAATGTGGTTTTAAAGAGAACCATATTCACAATACTCTTGCAAGAATCAAGGAATAAGTTACCTGTGGGACCACAAAGACTATGTGGCATATTTAGCCCTCCAATATGTAGGAAACCTTTGAAATAACTGTAAAACTAAGAGGAAAAACTCATCTTTAATTTCAAGATGGCCAAACTCTTGTGAATCACCCGGGAAAAAAATATTAGGTTCTGACGGATGTTTTCATTTCAACAATACAAAATTTCTCCTCCAATTTCAGAGATCTCAAATCAGAAAAAATAGCAATTGGCTCAATTATTCCTGTAGACTGGGATTTACATGGCTTCTATCTTGGAACATATTACATACACTTCAAAGGTTTGAAGAGGTTGACAACAATAGCTGCTATTTTTAAATATATTGAACATTTTTCCAGCACTGTATTCAGTGCTTCAATTTTTATTTAATTTTGATTATAGAAGTGTGAGAAGGAAATAACAAAGCCTAGCCTGTGGAGATTATCAAAGCAAACCATGATCCTCTTGGATGTGGATTAGTACTGCAGCCAGCAGACCTGAGCACACTTTTCCTCCCCATGGAAGGGTCAGTGCTCAAGTCTAGGCAGTCATTTGTTATGGTAATCAAAGGGGAAAAGAAACATGCTTCTAACAGTGACATCTTCAGAATTCTTCCTGTAGCTAATTTCTGCAATATACAAGTACCATGTTAATGGTACTTGTGTCTGTTGTCAGTCAAATTAAGAGCATGTCATCTAGACTGCAAAAATAAGGGAAAACAGCTTGATTTGCTTCTTTTAGTTTATGTCAATTGTGCACATAATACTTGAAGGTTAATAGTGTGACAGTGATGGACCAAACCATGCAAAGAATATACTTCTAACAATGGACAATTTCCCTGGGAAATGGATTGGAAAGAATATGATAGTGTACAGAAGACTATATTAAAATTATGGCCCTTCACTCTGATGAGGAGTGGAAATGTTACTTGCTCAAAGGCAGCATTAAAATTAGAAACATCTATCTATACATTGCCTTTAAAACTGCTGTGGACCTCTGCACACACACTCACGTGGATATTATTCTGTTTGGGAGCTTGGCTATAGCTCACTTGTAGGCTCTGCTTAGACAAGAACCCATCAGAAGAAGAATCTGAACTCTTGCACTGAGAGTGCTGCAGCTGTTCAAGCACAGCTCGTAAAAAACAACAGCAACAACAAAGCCTGTGTCAAATAAGTTCCCTGTAAGATTGTCTCTCTTAATAAAAATGCTATTAGCCAATGAAACTTCTGATACTTAAATGACAAAATATTGCTGCAAGATAATCTTAATTGAGATCTCAACCTCTGCACGGTTTTTCTGTACTTAATGGAATCGGAAATATTTTAAGATCAATTAGCAATTACAAGAAGTATTTTGCTCCCCTAAGGCAAACATTTTCTGCAAAAAAGCCCAGGTATTTTCGAGAAGCTTCAAGGAACCTTAGTGTGGTAATGTTGTGAGAAACTTTGTGGGTTGGTCTACTCCAGTGCATCTCCACTTTCATAAGAGCTCTCCACATATGTAACCGAGAAATGACAGAAGCTTTGTCCTCCTCCTGAATATGTAATTACATCTTTCTAAATATATCAAAGTGAAATTAGGCTCTCCAAATGCAGAGGCTTTCTCAGGGGTAACATTTTATCTAATTTCTACAATAAAACACCATTCTACAAGTTGGCTGATAAACTCCTATCTTTAAAGACTCTACTCCTCATATTATGGAAATTGAGGTGAAGGATCAAACTTGAATGTATGAATCAAGCAGGATCTAAAAGTCTTTTACTAAAAAAATCAAGATTTTTGACTATCAACCAAATGCCCAGACAAGCCATCTTTGTTATTTACTAGAAAGTGCATTAGCTGTTGGTCTTAGGAGAAAAGAAACCTACATTACTCAAAACATTCCACTGAAGAAGTACACTTTTTTTTGAGCAGGGATATTTGTGGGCAGCTGCAAAGAGAAGCATTGCTGCTGCTGGACACAGAAGCACGTGTAAATTCCAAAAAGACATGAAGGGTTCTACAATTCTAGTTCAATATTGCCTAGGACAAATTATTAATCATCAAGAAGTGGACCAAAGCCAGGTAAGGGCTAATGCTGACTGAGAAATCAATTGAGGAAACATTCAGATGAATTTTAGATTTTAAAATGAAATGCAATTAAAAAAAACCAAACCAAAAAAGAAAAAAAAAAAAGAAAAAAAAAAAAAACCCACCTTCAAAATTGTAATACAAACCTAGGGATTTCACCTGGAGTTTCACAGAAGAAAATATGCTATAATGTTGTAAAAACAGTATTAACAGATAGGTAGAAGGAGCTTTTTATTTTTTTTTTTTCCCTCTCCTTTTTTTTGGCCATCAGCTGAAATTGAGGCAGACTGTGACATTAAAAGTTCAAAGGAATCCAAACACAGTGCCCAGAGCTCAGAGTCCCATCAGCTCCCTTCCTCTAAGGCACCTAGCATGAAGAGATGACAGAAGTGCTTTTCTCATCAGGTTCTTGAGGCAACTTGAGTAAAACCTCATCTTATGCTGTAAATGGGTTCTTCAAGGGGTGCCTACACTTACAGGCTTTGCCAAACATACAGATTATCAAAAGTGCTTACAAAGAGAAGGAAGGCTGTGCTTTGAGAGGTTAACAGAGACAAATGTATTCCAAGTGCTACAGGGAAAAAAAGGTGGGGAGAGAAGGGATCAGTGTGGAGAGGATCAGCCAGAGAGCAGTTTAGAATAAATATATAAAGCATAAGGAGAAGCATGAACTGTATGTGGAAAGAGGAAATCCTGATGAATAATTTAGGAAGGAGGGAACTGTGATCAGAGCAATGCAGTTGATAATGATGTCAACATTTTGGATGTGCAGAAAGGGAGAACGTTTGAAGTAGTGAAGATGAAATTAAAAAGTACTGTAAAAAGTGCTGACATTTCAGCAGCAAAGATATAAAGGAATAAGAGAGAGGGAAAATGACAGGAGGTTGTGATAAAATAAGCAGAACAACTTGAATTTTTAGCTGAAGCTACAAGTGAGCATTAGTCATGAGACAACTTAGCTTTAGTTCATTGCTGATTTTGCACTCAGAAAGGACCCATTTTTACTTAAACAAAAACTGTGTAGTTTTCAGTACAAAAAGGAGACATGAAGTATCCATAACTAGTTTTCAGAGACCAGAAAGAAGAAAATGGATCTTTTGTGTATTGACACCTGTGGGCTGGATCATTTATGGATTACAGTGATCCTAGGGCAATGCATATCACACTTTGTTTCCTATGCTTCCCTCCAAGTAAAACCTAACTTTTATGGTGGCTTAGCCCACACTTGATGGAAATAGCATGAAGATTTTCTAAAACACTCCATTAAGTAAGCCCAAAGGCCAATGCATAAAAGAGCTGATGTTCCCAAATCATTCAAAGTCGTTTACAAATGATGTGTAAAACAGAGCACAAATGATATAAAATCAGTGAGTGCTGTGCCCTTGGCAGAGACCCTTCCCTGTCTTCCTCCCCAGGCACCTCCAGGAATAAATTGAGAAGCAATAAAAGCAAAGCCTTTTCTGAGCTGATTGAGGCATTTTTATCTTCTTTTTTTTTTTTTTTTTTTTTTTTTTTTTTTTTTAATTGTTTTTAATATATGAAATACAATAGATTTAATTAATTCCTTCCCTCCCTAAAAAGCAAAACTTGCATAACTTAATAATCTGTATAAACACAGACATTTTATTGCCCATGCATTGCCTTACTGAGATACTTTTCCTGCTCTAGCATATGGAATTTCCTTTACAATCTGCCTAAGGAAATTCCTCCTTCCTAGAAGTTACTGACCATATGTACCTGGGGAATGGAAAACCAGACACAAAGACATGTTGCAGAGACAATGAAAATGTAGGCTTTTCTGAGGGTTTCAGAAGAGACCACATAAGCTTTTTACAACCTAAAAAGCTACTAAAAGTTACAGGAATGAAAGTAAAGCTGAAGGAAGGGATTTTCTCTGAAAGGAAATAGCAAGCAGGGAGACAATTTTTTTTGCTAAATCTTCAATTTCAATTTATTCTGTTTCACCCAGATCTGGATTTCTGTGTTTGAAAAAAAATCACAGGCTTACTTTCTTTTAAAGTAAAATCTTAGCAAGAGTTTAAAAAAGGTCCTTGGGTGTTTTTGGAATGCTTTTGTTAGGAAAAAATATACAGGTGAGGCCACCTGACAGCCTTGTCAGCATCCCAGCAATAAGTGATGCAATCCAAGGGAGCAGATTTGCAGAGCTGACAGCTGGGCATGGTGAGACTGGCTCCAGCCTGGTCACACAAACCAAGTACCCCCAGTCACTGCAGCAATCAGGGGTGCTCCAGGACTGATCATCCAGCTCATTTCCATCCAAAGGAATGCTAGTTCACTGCCCTGGACACAACTGCACAAGGCAAATAAAAAACTGGAAATCAGATACCAGAAAAAGAAAAGCGAAAGCAACAAGAAAAAGAAAGTTCATACTGCAAACATACAAATTCCAAGTGTTTTAGTTTTGTAACTAGCAAGAAAAAAATTCCTACAGAAGCCCACCAAATAATATCTGGTTTTAAATGCATTTGATCATTGCACATCTTGGAAATAAGGTTGCAGCATTTCCATCATCTATAACTTTTAGAGAAGAAACCCTCAAAAAACATCAGGAGAAAGAATAATGTCAAATCTTTATAAGTAACATTGGCTTGTGCTGATTATTGTACTGTTCACATGTGATAGGAAACAAGGCAAACATCCAGAATGGACGTTGATCAGCACTGATGCAAAGTCCATGCTATCTCATTGCTTAAATAATTCATTTTCAGCTTTCAAAATGAGGTGAAGTGACAAACTAGACCCATTTCTTGCCATGCTCTATTTAGTTTATCACAAATTTTTACCAGTTAGAGTAGTCCACAAGGCTGGGATGGAAAAAGCACTTTATAAAAAAAAAAGACTTTCAGTATTCCCACAGAAGTCTCACAGAGAATGCAAACAGATCACAGACTAAATCAAAACCTTTGGAGAGTCAAATTTGTTTTATTTATTATGTAATGCTTGTAGAGATACAAGCTAATTTATGTGATGCAGAAGCTGAGGTTACTACTTAGATGTCAGATAAAGTTGGATTAATAAGCACAGTAAAGGCTGACCTCTAATATTCTTTTTCTGGTGTAAATAAACAAACTTTCAAGCACATCAGCTTCCCTCTGAGCCAAGGAAACATATCAGAGAGCCAAAATAAAATGGTTATGCCTTACAGCATCTGGCAAACCACATCTCACAGAAAACAACTAGCAGTAGTCCTAATACTGTTTAGATAAAATCAGTTTGCAAGAGGGGGTAACATTACTGCAAGTTTTAGAGATGTGTTACAAGACATATAGTCACTTGACTACCTTATACTTCTTTATATATAATATTAAAAAAAAAACCCTGACATATTGCACACGCCCCTCTGATCATTTTATCTTCTTTGTGAATAATGTATTTTTCCTGAGTAATTTAAGTTTATGCCTTCAGTGTGGCATAATTAAATTGGGACCTGGATTATCCTGCACTGCTTGCAAGAAGCTAGCACTTGGTTTCTTCACCTTCTCTCATCTGCTCACATGACTTGACATGCCCTTATACTGGCTGAAACAACTAAAAAAAAAAAAAAAAAAAGTAGGTGATTATCAGTACACCATAAGTGTTTCAATTTTGGCTCAGTTTTAACATTTCTTCTTTCTTTGGTTCAGTAAGTGCTACGTAAAATTGGAATATTTCCATTGGAAGGGTAGTTGCTGAGTTGCATCAACAGAGACAACTGCTTCTATTTTGAAACTCATTTTTATATGATTGTCTACACATCTTCTTCACAGCAGAACAGAAAAAATGAAGCCAAACAAAACAATTCTGGCAGCCACTGAGGGTACATTTGAACTGACAAGGAGTTGCAGCTGTGGTTTATTGTGCCTTTTTTAAGCTCACAAAGGCATCTGTAGCTCCCCACTGGCACTGCCACACTCAAGGTCAGGGAGCTGACTCAGATCTAATGTTCTTACTCTGCAGTGGATGTTGTACTCAAGTACAATATTGAACTTTCCTACAGAAACTACATGTCTTGGAACTCTGAAAACATACTCTGCTTCAAACCTCTAGATCACCTAATACTATTTACTTCTACAAAAATATTAAGAATGTATACCACTACTTAAAATTTTCTGGAAGTTTTCTATTGTGTTTCTATTTAGTCACTTACACCTTTGATCTGATCTTTGCTAGAACAAAAAATTTGGTTATTTTTGCATCCACTGCTAGAGGGTATTGTTTTTTTTTTTTTTTTTTATTTCGGGAGGAGGTAGGATGCTGTTTTATTTTCCTTTTTTTTTTTTTTTTTTTTTTTTTGTAATGTGATTAATTTATTAAAAAAAAAAACAACAAAACACCACCACCATACTTCTGACAAGAAACATTCAACTTTCCTAATTTGAATTAATAGCTACCTTAAAGTCATTTCTGAGAAAAGTTTACCTTGGAAAATTTATGCCTCTGTTTCCAGTAATTTGTAATTGGCACGATACACATAGTGAGAGAGATTTTTCCTCTTTATTACATGGGCAAAAACACTCAAGAGTATGGTTTTGTTCAGGGAAAATTTGTCTCCCCAATAAAGGGTTATATAGGTTTATTTATAGTCTGAAAATATATTTTTAACATGTGGACACAGAAAATCACTTCATTAGAAAGAGGAATCAAAATCCAACTTGCAATTGCCAAATTTAACCACTGCCTTTAATTTTGAGAGTCAAATAACTGGCCCCATATGTCAGGGCTGTTCAACAGACCCAGACAACCCCACATTCACCACCAGCCTAGAAAGAACTAACACAAACACTGTGGAATGCAGCAGCATGCTCCTGAATCACACCTTCACAAAAACCTGTGGAATTGGAATAGGGAACTGTAAGAAAGCAGAAATTTGGTTTTGGGTGTTTTTGCAGTTGTAGCTATTGATGGCTGCAAGTCTAGTGCCTTGTACCATAAACAGATTTATAAAACATGTAGAGTGATCATTCCAAGAAAACCTTTGTAAAATTTCTTGTATTAGTGAAGTCTGCCTGGCAGCCTCACCCATAAAGTGCATAATGAATAATAATGTCAGTCATCCATCAGACCAATAACCACTGGCACAATGTGCTTCACATATCCATTACATGCACAGAAACACAAATAAATCTCAGTGGATTTACAAAGGCACAAAGATGAACTATGAAATTGTCTTCCTGTTTCTCCTCTGCACATACAGCATCTCTGACTTTTTAAACATATTTACTTAATAAATTAGGCAGGCTGAAGTTTTTATCTTCACAAAATGCCATGGAAGGAATGGCTGCCAGTGCTAGAGAGCAGAAAGTGGGGAATCCTGTCCAGCTCCCAGCCAGCACAGGGCTTCCTACAGCAGCACCAAATTTCTGATCACAGCCTGGCAGCACCATCCACATTCCCCTTCAGAGGGAGCTCTGAGAGTCACCAAATCTAATTATCCAAAGGTACTCATTAACATTCAGGCAGGGGTTATAATTGCTTAATCTCATGTCATTATTACCATTAACTAGCTGCTCTAACATGAAATTTCCTCTCCTTTCTCGTGTTTGCACTCTTTCAGGCAGGTGTTGGCTGCTATCAAGCCCTGTCACATCTTGGCCAAAATGTGTCTGTCTAAAGGCTCTTTGAACCTTTGTCTCAAAGGAATCCCATTAGCTCTGCCACCAGTCACACTGCTGTGATCTTACAGTTTGTCAATAACTTTTTGATAACAAGCTGTAGTGCTAAGACATTTGAACTTGGATGCAGCCCACAAGGCTCTTGGAAAAACAGAAAAAATGGGAAAAGGCAGGAGAAGCAACAGGATGCAGCAGGACTCCTTCCTTCAGCCCAAGCAGCCAGCACTGTCCATTAGACAGGAAGGCAGTGGATTAATGAGAACAAGAAAGACACTTCAGGGATTAAGAAGTCTTTGTATGAGGGTAAACCAGTATTTCAGAGCCACTTGGAAGTTTTTTTTCCAGAAGGGGGATGTGGCCTAAATTTTCCAGTCAAATGGCAATACATAACAACATATGTTACTATAACACTGCATATTCTAGTGCTTTTTACCTTCATTAAAAACATTGCTGGAACATTCCTACTTTTGCCCTAAATATTTTAGAAAGGCAAACTTAGAAACCCAGCTAAATAATGGATCAATATTTTATCACCTGAAATGCCTCAATGCTCTTCCTGTACCCCTTAAGGCTCCCAGGACAGAGGAGAAATCCCTTTCCCTGCACCTGGTTCACCTGATGTGGCACAGACCAGCCAGGACCAGTGAATCAGCTTGTTTTCTTTCTGATTCTGCAGCCAGACACCATATCCTGCACACAAAGACAACATCTGCTACATACACTGTAAATCTTCCTTGGATTGCTTGCACCACTTAAGATAATTAATTAAAAACCAGTCAGGATGATTATTTTAAAATCAGTTATTTCTAAATAATTGTTTTAAAATCGAATTAATTCCCACCTTAAGCAGACATAAAATTTTGGGGTCTGTGAATACATTCAAATGTTTTTATATCAGCCAGGTAACATTTTAGGTTTTCTTAATTATTTAGAGATGTTTCCTCTGAAGAAACTATCTATTAATTATTAGCAACCTCTTTTCTCCCCACAAATGGAAACTGATAATTTTTAATTCATCAGAATACTTTATTTAAAAGAGAATAAAACCTAAAAAACCTGCCAGAGACGTAGCTCTGCTCTATGCACACAGTAAAATAGAAAGCACATGCATTATGCTTGAAAAACTTGATGCAAGTCCTTTTGTAATTCCTTGTTCTCCCCCAAACATAAGGAATTATGATGCACAGAGGAGTCCACTTGGTTAATTTGTACAGATACATTAATGTTTCCTTTGCAAAGGGTGATGCATGAGCTGCAGAAGTCATCCAGCACAAAGCACAGTACATTTCCTGATAGTATTTCCCAGCACATCACTGAAAATCAAGTTTTGAACTTCATTCTCTTGGATACTTGAGAATGATGAAATGAAAAAAAGAATCAGTGAGGCAGTGATGAACACAAGGTTTCTAATTCCAAGTTGATTGGTCATTACTGCTGATACAATCCTCACTTCCACATCCCACCCCTTCAACAGAAGTCATCAATTAACCCATATTCTCAACTCCAAGACAACATTTTGTGTTTCAGGCTTTGTCTATCTTCTTTAGCAATATTACAGGTGAATCTATGACTAAGTCAGACAAAAACCCATTACTTGTTGGCTTTCTGAGAGCATTTGAATAAGTACATTGAAGTAAATAATCCTATTAATTTAAAAACCGCGCTATTTTGTTATCTTCATTACAATTATTCAGATGTTACACTGAATAATTTCCTTTCAAGACAGTGTGGCAAGTATACAAAATAGTTTTACTTTCATGTTCCATTTTTTTGTGTATTTTTTTTTTTAAGAACAAAAATCTCTTTTCTATATCCTAGTACCACAACTTTTAGCTAAATGCATTGGATTTATAATCTTGAGTAATGGATACTCCTTCAGAGTGGTCACAAATAAACATCTCAAAATAAACAACATTTTCAATAATATTTACTGAACAAATGTGTAGATATCAGAAATGAGAATTTTTCAAAGTTGCAATTATAGTATTTCTCCTGTAAATCAGAAATGGTCTAGAAGACTTTCTTATTAGAGGATAGAAGCATTTGTTGTGAACTCAAAACACATCTTAAATGTAGCATCTGAATTAAAGGTCTCCAATTTGCTTTGTTGCCTTAAAAGAGCGCATTGCACATGGCACTAAATTAGGAAAACCCCTTGAATGAGGCCTGTGGTCTCATTTCAGGCTTGCTAGCTTGCTCTGTTACATCTCGTTGGAAATACTGCTACAATAAACATACTTTAAGGGAGATGTTCAATGTTTTATTCTGCTCAGCATTAGAATGGACTAAATAGACAATTAAAGTAATAAGAAAATTGCATTTTGTAATTATGAAACATTTTAATTTTTATACTGAAAACAACGACTATTAAATAAAATGCATAAAGGATTTAAAGTGAAATTTGGCCTTCTTTGTCAAATATTAGAAGTTTGTTCTTAGGATTTACTCATTAAAAAGTTATGCATCATTTACAGTTTCTTGCTTTTGTATGACTCACGAGGCAGAGCAGCACCATGCTCACACTGTGAGCTTCTGCTGCCCATTAAAAAAGCCCTTTCACCCCACGAGTAAGTGGTTTCACACTGTGCCCCAAGGGTTCTTAAAAACTAAAAAAAAAGTGTTTTGCTGGAGAAAAATATGAAAACTAAAGAAAGAAACCTAGACCTATCCAAAAGGGAAATGACACAGCTGCAATCTGTGGCCTTGCCAGCAAAGCTATTTCATACAAGTGCCAACTTAATTCAATAATATTCAATGATAACTATGTGCATCATGAGAGATTGCACACATTCATTTTCATGTTGACACCAAAATGGGAAAATTCTTGATAACCTGGTCTAATGGGAAGTGTCCCTGCCCATGGCAGGAGGTTTGGGGACTGGATAACCATTAAGATTCATTCCAACCCTTAAAATTCTATGATTCTGTGTGTTACTATTCAGGATTAGTCAAACTCTGAAGCTGCCTGTAAGATTCTGACTGAGACATACTCCAGTTTTCATTTAATAAACACAAATCAAGTTTTATATATTTGATCTAAAATACTTATTTTTAAAAGAGTTTGATCCACAGCAAATAGATCCCAAATGTACACATTTTAATATGAGCACAAAGACTGAATTGCTGAGTGTATAATTTGGAGCTACCACCTGTGATGCTAAATAAATAGAAATAAAAAGAAGTGATAGTTTTTTAGGAGGTAGAAGAAGCAGCATTCATGGGGATAAGAGTAGCCATTGTTGAGAGTACCTTTGTAGAAAGATCTATAATGTATGCTATTTGTTCTGTGTTTAACAAGTTCCTCGAGGTTTTCATTCTACTTTTAAGGGTACTGATACTAATATAAAAATACAAATAGATTTTCCTTGCACAACCACACAAATGTGCACACTGCATGAGACACAACCTGTTCACTATGGAATATTTTTAAACTGTGACCTGAAGAAGACATTTCTAATTAAAGCTCAAGTAGGCTCTCTCTTTTGATTTATTCCAACACTGATATTACTCTGGCACACCACAAGCTTGTGATATATCCTCAGGCTGCATGGAACACTATGCCAGAAAAAAGTGACTAGGAAAGATAAGAGTATCCTTTAAAAAAAAACCAACAGAAACAAGATTCACAACAGAAACAAAGCCTAGTGTACAAGCAATTCAGATATTAAATATTATTTAAAATGCTGTTTCTAGAACAAGTGATTTGTGTAGTGATAAATTTGTAAGGAGGGATTCACCCACAAGGCACCTGCCTGCTCTCTTGATCCTTAAGCAGGAGGGAGGAAATTTGCCAGTTTGAAAAAGGATTTATGTACATCTCTAAACCAACACTACTCATCTCATCAAACACCTTGACCCCTAAGGAAAGTGATTAAAAACACCAACATTAGTAATAGGTACATGGCTCAATAGGATGCTGTGGTTTTCATTCCTTGGTGAGTTTGGATTTAGGGATCTGTAGAAATAATTAGGAAAATCATTCCTATTGCCATGAGAACAAATGAGCTACCAAGGAACCAACATTTAAAAATCCACAAGCTGGAAAAATATTAGACAACTTGGCTCTTGGTAAAATTACTTGCTTAAAAAAAAAAAATAGGTTTAACTACATTTTAGAGTTGTTTACAATCAATATGAGTTACTACATCATATATTTTGCTCAGAAAGTAGTTGACAAAGTTTGAGTTGAGGCAGATTATGTGTTTTCATAGCAAGTATTGGCCTAAAATAAACATATTCAATAGCTTGAGAGAAGCCAGATTTAGCAAGTTATATATGGAAAAACTCAGTATTTACAGATAAGCAAAATATCTGACAGCAGGTAAAGTAATTTTACTTGGCAGATTACATTCATGTGTGGAAATGTAAACTTCTAATTTATCAAACAGCAGGAAAGACATGGTATTTTATTGGATTTCTGTTCCAGTTTCCAATCCATATGATGGTTTAATTTCTCTGACTCATAACTATAAATTCTTATTTGTAGTACCAAACAAACCAGTGTTAATATTCAGAAAGCTTCTTTTTATTTTGTGTATCTTCTACACTACCTGGAAACAGAATTGAAATCATAGCAGAAACTGAGCACTGCCTTGGTTTATATGCTATGCCATTATTATATCTGTAATTAACAATGTGTTTGTAACATATTCCCTCAGAAATCCTTCCCAAGAACTGTGGCTACAAGTGGTCTTTGTTCACTGGTGAAAGAATTCCCAGTGTCTTACACTGAGGGCCCCCCAAGGGCCAGAAGCAAGCAACCACAACTTGGGGAGAGTCTGGTCCCTGGAATTCAGTAGGGGTGCAAGGAAAAAACAGAAAATCTATAGAAAAATCATAGATTCAAACTCCTCATTCTGAAAACTATATTTATATTACAGCTTTGCTGCTCTTGCTTTAATGTATCAGTTGCTTACATACCCAAAATTTGTGTCACTGCACCAATGCCTGGCCTGTGAAGCATGGAATAACTTCTAGAGAAAGTTCACAAGTTCAGTCCCAGACAGATGGCAATGTGGCTTTACAATGAAGAAGCTTCATTAAAGGAAAAGAAAGGATTGTATATTGCTGTTTTGTTGCTTGGTTGGGCTTTCTTTTTTGGGGTGGTAGTTTTTGTGGTTTTGGTTTTGTAAGTTTTTGCAAGTGTATATGAAAAAGGGTCTGATTTAGGTATTAACTATCTAGTTTGGGCAGTTTTTTAACCCTTTAACCAGGCTGGACTTTTGAGAATAAATGAGGAATGTGGAAATGGGATGAGAATGAGAGAGCTCAACAGTGTCCCTCCAACCAGGCAGGTGGAAGAGAAAGTCAGACAAGGAAACAACAGGAAAAAAAAAGAGCCTGAAATCAAAGCAAAACAAGGAATTTCAAAGCACCAGAAATGCAGGACACTGGAGGTGAAAAGCCAGAGACACTCACTTGTTCTAACTGACTATTATGAGCCATGAAAGAAGAAAATATAATTTCTACACATTTTCCAGGGTTTCAGTTTCTTCTAGAAAAAACATGTGGGATCAGTGGACTTGAAGGGCAAAAATAACTTCTCTGTGCTCCACAGGTATCTGCAACTCTCCAAATGAATTATTTGCTCCTTCATAAAAAACATCCAAGACCACCCCTTGTTCTAAAGGCCTTTTTAAGCAAGATTGCAAAATTATAAGCTTGCTTACAGTCTACTGAAATATAAATTAATATCTTAGCAATCAGTAGTGCCTAAGTTTTAAAGGTTGCTTTGTATACTTAAAAAAAAAGTTTTATTAAGCTTTTAAATGTATTACCTTTCATGCTTCGAATAAGCTTTTTCTTCCACACTTCAGTGATAGAAACTGCTAAATAAAACACCTGAGGAATTAATCACTCAGATAGTTCTGTCTTCTCTAAGATTATCATATTTAATTGCATTTACACATAATGTTAAACTGGAACCTGTGATGTAAAGGGGTTAGCAAATTTTTACGTTTCTCCTTAAGATAAATCAACAGCTGATTTTAGAGTTTTTGAAATCTAGAGTTTTGACATTCATTAAGAACAGAATGGGTTACTTAAGCTTTATGCTTACCTATATCCCTTGAATGTTCTTTAGTTTAATGGTATTTTGGAATATGTTTGAAAACCAGTGCTAAAAAGCCATTTACAGCATTAAAGCACTAGGAAATTAGAACAATTGTATGTCTATTTGTGAATACAAAACCATAAATACCAATGCACAATGAGCAGGCCTTTCAAAACACAAAGTATAACCAAGATAACTAAAGGAAAATTAGTGTTCTTATTATCCCATTTGTGTGTATGCTATAGAAACATGTACTTAGAACTCATTTACCTGAAGTGTCTCAGAAATTACAGGGAATTGCTAACAGTTTTGGATAGATGTGTTTATGCTCCTTAATATAGCACCCAAAAACCTTATGAGGGCAATTAAAGCAACATTCATAAACACCCAGTTCTAATAGCTGTATGTTTTTTTACCCTCCCCACGTTAAAGACAATATTTGATTTTGTTTTCATGGGAGTTTACATTTCTGTCAAGCACAGGCAGCTCTCATGTTTTCAGTTTATCTGCCACAGACTCTGTGCCCACATCCTCCTGCTCTTACCATGGACAGTATCTGGCACCCCACAAATGGGGTGCTGGGGTTTACCAGGGAGTTTCAGAAAATGTTTAGTATGGACCCAACACTGAGTATGCTGTCCTGAATTGATATTCAGTGTGAAGTCTGTGGAGGAAAACGGGTCTGAAGTTCCCCTGGTGCTGAAATAATATAAAACAATGTTCCCTACTCATTGCAAATGTACAATTTTCCCAAGTTTTAATGATAAGTGTTCCATGCAGCTGGACACAGCTATAGTTCAGCTGATCTCTGTAATGAAAGTGTGCACATGGATGTGTCATTGTCTTTCAGCTAACTTAGGGAGGGTGTTTTGGGTAAATGAAAGGCAATGAGTCATTACAGCATCTGGACTATGAAGTGTCAGCAGCATCACTAAGCACTGTATATCACAGAATGGTTTGGGATGGAAGGGACCCTAAAGATCACTTCATTCCAACCCTCTGCCATGGACAGGAACACCCTGCACTGGACCAGGCTGCTCAGAGCCCCATCCAGCCTGGCCTTCAACACTTCCAGGGATGGGGCAGCCACAGCCTCTCTGGGAAACCTGTGCTAGTGTCTCACCACTCTCACAGTAAGGAATTTTTTCCTAATTTCTAATCTAAACCTACTCTCAGTTTGAATCCATTCCCCCTTGTCCTGTCACTACACGCCCTCATAAAACCTCTCTCCACTTTTCCAGGTCTACAACCAAAGTATATTTAGAAGCTGTGTTATTTCAAGCTTATCTCTTGTGGATGTTCACAGGACAGAACCTACATTTGTACCTTCTATTGAATATTAAATTATTTATAAAATTGCCATTACTGAGAGCATTGAGAGTCAGA
Organism: Oenanthe melanoleuca; assembly: GCF_029582105.1. Classification (NCBI taxonomy): domain Eukaryota; kingdom Metazoa; phylum Chordata; class Aves; order Passeriformes; family Muscicapidae; genus Oenanthe; species Oenanthe melanoleuca. The sequence continues at coordinate 10,269,008 of NC_079333.1, forward strand.
GCCAGGGTCTGAGTATTTCAGTGTTTGGGTTCAACTTGGCTGCCATAACCCACATTCTACAGAGCTCCAGCCTTCACTTGCAGTGTGCTGACTTCTACCAGTAATTCCCTTTAGACTGCTTTCAGCCTGCCTTTTTTTTCTACAAAGAACATTACTCCTCATCACAGTACTCTGCCTCACCCTTACAAAAATTCTTATTTATTTATTTATGGTTGTATACAACAGACCAAAAATTTCCCCAGCAACAGGACAGTAGCACCATTTGGGAAATAAAAAGATGGGGGAAAAAATCTGCAGTGATTCTCTCAGCTCATACAAATGGTTAAAATATTCAAGTTTTGTTACACAGTGAGTGCCTAAAGTCTAATATGTGAAATTCATAAGTCTACAGCTATTTAGTGTCAGAATTATCTTGTATGAATTCTCAGCATGGTATTGAGAAACTAATTACAGATTATTAGCTTGATTATGATTTTTAATTATATACATTCTTAATATAATTACACTTACACTCATATCAGTCTAATCAACACTGATTTACTGGAAATATGGTGATTTCAGAATTCAGATTGAAATAAATGTCCATAGAATTCCATCTATACCCAACTTTTTCTTTTGGGTCATCCAGTTCAGCTATGTGAACAGAGGAACTTGTTTTTCTAGTTAATTGCCACTGGGGACATGGACATCTACTATCTTGAAAAACTGCCTTTCAGATAAGACTGAGAGCAAAATGAAAAAGAAACAATAAAGATCGTGCTGTACTTCTGAAAATAAAACCAACAGACATCAAGATAATCCTGTCCCCCCACAAGCCCTAGGGGACAGTGATGCTCATGTCTTGCAGCATTACTGTAAACTGTTGCTATGTGGATAATGTCAGTGTAAGATACACATTGCCTTACAAAATTATAAAAAAAAACCTGCTGGAAAAATGCAAACAAAAGTTATTTTATAATGTTCCAAAGGCTGAGTCATTTTCCAGCAGTTACCTTTCTACAGTGTGAGGCTTAGTTTTGTTCCAGTGGGTTGGTGGTAAAGGAGAACATGAAAGTTAAAACACCTCAGTCCTCATCTATGCCTTTACCATGGATTAACTCACAACTGTGTTGTCATTTGAGTGAAACCCACAGACAGGTATGCCATGTTAGATATGCCACATATGGCTTGGAAAAGGACAGTATTTGAACTTCCTATGTTATACTGTGCTGTTAATATTGTCCAGGGGGGAAAAAACCCATCAGAATTATGCATGGACACAGTAACCTTTAAAATGTTCTGGTACTTATGTTGACAGACATTTTAATACCTGCTGACATCTAGGCTTGAGTCCATGAAATCCTAACAGCACAAGATTTACAACATTCAAGGTCCAAGTTAAACCCCTACGTTATTTGAAACCTGGAACAGTGGAACTTTGAAAATATTTCCTGTTTATGAGAGAAACAAATTGTTGCTGCTGAAAGCGAGCCAATCTTCTTTTGTTTTGTTTTAATTTTATCATTCTACTCCCTCACCAAAAAATATTTAGCAGCATTTTACAGATAAATCCTCTGAGGTCAAATCTGGTCTACCAAAACAAGGTGGTATTTTTAAGTGGTTATTCCTAGTACATAAAAATTCAGGGTTTATTACCACTTAAGTACTCAGGAAGGATATATCAATAATAATCCTGAAAATACTTTAAAGATCTAGTGCTCTCTATAAAAGAATATAACCAGAAACATTAGTTTATATTATCTAAATAAAATCTTGTTTTAAGGAGGTCCATGAGCTACTCAGAAGAAACTGAGAAGGGGATACACTCTTCCTAACACATTTTTCCACACACCCCTGGGAAGAGAAGGCAGGTCCCCATTCTACAGGCAAGGCTTCTGATGAAAAGGATTCCTCACCATGTCTGTCAGGGGAAAATTTCCCATTGGCCCCAGGTTTTCTTCAAATCAGTCTAATGACCCATTAGGCCAAGGGATAAAGGTACAATTTACATCCTCAAGGAATAGTCCCTTGTACATCAAAATCCAGGAAATGCTTACAGAATGCAGGCTGCCTAACAAATTTTTAGTCAAATAAAGTGAAACTGTTCGTGAAACTGGAACAGTGGCTGGAATATTTTTAGCTGTAGTAAGATTCTATACTAATACCAATTATTTTTCTGTCAATTGATAACAACCCTTCTTGGGGCAGATATTTGGATTTTCTATCCAAATAAGTATTTAGAAAATATCTTCTTCTGTTAATTGTCTTCTGTAATGTGTTTCAACATTCTGGACTTAATGAAATCATTAATATTATGTTAATGAAAGAAGGCATGACTCTGTGTGGAAGAATACACTGGAATTTAGAAGAATGATCTAATTTAGATTAGATATTTTAATGAGTACTTTTGGCAGTGTTCCTGACTATTAAAAAAAATAAAAAATGAAAATTTTTGTGTTCATTCTCTAATTCCTACCAGGTACCATTGTACAACACCCACCAGTAACACACTCTTGTTAATTGTTCATTCAGACATTATAAATATTCAAATTATGTAAAATCAATAATATAGATATACTTCAAAAGGAGAACATTGAAAAGATTCTCCGTAATGACCTGTCTTGATTTTGCAAAAAAATCAACACATTTAGAAAGTAACAGTAGTGCATGTTCCCTTCCAAAAGAAAGCTCAGATTAAATATACGTCAATCCACTCATGTTTGTCTCTCCCCATTGTATCCATAAATTGAAAATATTTCATTGCAATCTGAAAAATTTAGAAAAATCCAGGTACTTTAACATTATAAGATTTTTTTTTGTTTTGTGTCAGAAAAACTACTCTAACAAGTGACTCAATAACGACTTGCTAAATAGTTCTAGGTATAGTTTTCTCTTGGTTCTCAGAGTTATATTGATCTATCATAGCACCATTGCAACTGAAGAAGAATGTGGAAGCCCATATATTTCCATCTCACACAACAGTATGAAGACTTCTTGCAGCAGAAACAAAAGTATAGCCCTTAACTAGCTCAGAGATTTGTAACTCTCACTGTTGCCAAGACAGCAAAATGCAGACACATGTAGTCACCCTCACTTGGAAGAGGACAACTTTATACTTGCTCTGTACTTTAAAATAATAAAAATTTGTCTGAAAAAATTATATATTGTGATCATCCCAGAACCATTTAAAACGATTGTACCAAAAGCCATTGTCATCCAAACTTAAAATTATTTCTATCGTTACTACAGACCATTAGGAAAATCCTTTTTTTTCACACAGCAGCTATTCAAAGAACACATTTGACATTTCTATAGCCTTCCATCTGCTTCATAAATCTGGTCCTTCATCTTCCTTAGCTGCCCTAGTGGTAGACTGATAGTCTAATCACAGTCCATCTCAGGTTTCTCTTCTATCTAGTTGTTCCATCTCAAGTTGTCATTTTCCAATTCATGGTCTGCTCACTACATGAACTTAATCACTTTATTGCCATTATTGTTACTCACATAGCACTCAAACAGTGTGACATCTTATTGACAAGGAATTAAGGATTAAATTTTCAGTACTGACGACCCCAGTGGATAGAACATAAATGAAAATGAGAGAAGTTTGTGAATCTCATGTAGGTATTTTCTTTGATCTCAGTGTTCTTTATCAGGTTACTTGAGGGTTTTTTTCCATATAAATGAAATGTAGCCAGAGAAGGAAGAACAAAACACTGATACTATTTCATGCCTGCCACTGCATGCTGTGCAAGCATAGGAAAAACACTACAATGTGTTTGGGCCAGCAGATGTATTTTAAAAGAGTTGCTCATTGCTCAGTCAAGTTCCCATTCCAGCTGTGCACCAGGGGAAATCAGGGGGCTGGCAGTTTGGAATGGCTACTTCGAGTCACCTCCACAAAAATGACCTCTGGAAATTTATTAGCAGTACCTGTTTCCCACAAGAAAGTCTGTCCCTGCACTCTGGAGAATTATTTCTTGTAATTGTCATAAGCATTGTTTCCTGCCTCTGTATAAACAATGGCCATGGATGAATGTGCTCTCCAGCCAAATGGCAGAAGGGAACTAAAAGGGATTTTGGAGCCCAGTTCTGGAAAACATCTTTGAAAGGGTAGGTGGAATTAATTATGCACTTATAAATATATACATGGGCATGTGTGTATGCAGATGTGTAAACACACAAGTACATACCAAATATTTTTTATTTACAGAATATAAATGGTTTAGATTGTGTTCTATGTGAAATGGTCTTCCAAAAGCTGTTCCAAATGCAGGCAACAGTTGTTTTAAAAGGCCACAGCACAGCATCAGTTGCTCATATCCTCTGTAAATTGTTTATGCACCTTTAGTAAACACAAAGCCATTTCTACATGTGTTTACATACAGAATATATAATGCATATAAATATATATAATGCAACTTCAAATGCAAATATATACAGCAGTGTGATGATGCTAAGGATTTATCAGTTGCACCTATAATAAATATACAGTATCTGCACTTCTCTGCCAAACTTTTTATGAAGTATATATTGATTATTGAGCTTTACCACAGCTAATGTAAATAGCTATGGCAACCAGCCAATTTTAAAGGGCTTTTCTGTTATATATTATTGAACCAACTATTCTTTCTGCACTTTGTATTAATAAGTGCAAATAAGAATTCCCCTGTGTGCAAGTGCTGTACCTCTGGTGAATTGGTGTGGGAATGACAGGCAGAAAGAATGAGTCTGGAGCTGGAAAAGGCAAGAGCAGGCATGAGTAGCAGGATGACTGATGGCAGGTGGATAGGCATGCAGCTTTAATTTGGGAAAGAGGCAGGGAAGGATATGCAGGGAAGAGAAGACCTTGTAGGATGGTCACAGTCCCAGGACACTCCTTAGCTTCCTTTGCTAGCAGCCCCCTTTTCTCAAGCATAAAATTTTGCCCTAGCCAGTCTCAAAACCAGATTTATCTTCTTACTAGTCTGGTACATGTGCCAACCACTCTTTGGTCTGCAAACATTCTGCCACAACACACTCATAATATTTCAAAATAAAGACGACTTTTTCAGTCCACATCATTCAACAACATTCTTGTTATATTCACCTGGAAATGGACATGAAAACTAAGAGGCTGAAACTTCCAGTGCAACCATTATGCCTTAATGCAATTTCCCACCCAGTCCCTTTGTGAAATGCAGCTGGTGTAAAGAAAGGAATTTCACTGACACAGAGGGAGTCATTCCTCACTCAGCTTCCTCTGAATCTTTGCCTCTAATTAAGCATACCAGTGATCTCAAGGAAATCTCCACAAGTCATCAGTCAAATCTGATCTGTGATAAACAAGAAAATTATGCCACAGAGACTTGAATTCACAACAAAAGCTGCTCTGTAGCTGACTGATCTTTCCCTGTGAGCCCATTCCTGCTTGGACCTTCAGCTCCCCTTGCACTCACAGATCACTCAGGCACTTGTGAAACCTCCATCTGACTGCCCCATGTGATTGCACACATCCTGCAATTATTCCTGTATATGTCACTTTTCTTTAGGAGAATTACTCTCCCTCTCCTCATTTCTGTATTCAAATGCAAGTTCAGCACTCTGATGAGGAGACCTCACGTGAGCCACATGCCAGTTACCTATCTTGCTGCTTTATTTTTTAATTTCAAATGAGTGCTTTGGAAATTATTTCACATGAAGTCATGCCATTTACTGCCAAATGTGGGGCCAGTGGCTGAGAGGATGCAGAAATACATTCTAACTTGAGAACAAAACATTTTGCTTTGTGTAGCTCTTCCAGGCTATACAACATGAGAAATTCAGATCAGGAGAGTTAGAGCAAGGCTTGGGAGCTCAACAAAACACCATGAATATTTCACATCATTATTCCAAGATAAAGAAATTTGTCTTGGAGTTTCTACAAGAAAAAGCTCATGGGTTGGTTTTTTTTTGTTTGTTAATTTTCTTTGGGGTTTTTTTTGTTTTTTTGTTTTGTTTTGTTTTCAGGTGCACTGATGGGTGCATTGGCAAGGACAGATTGTCAGCTGACTTTTAGGGAGCACAGGGACAATGGTTGTGTCTCATCCATTTGTGGCCAGGTAAAAGATAAGTCAAGCTTATATTTAAACTCTCAAAACACCATCTGAACAGCCAGAGGAATTCCTAGTCATCTAGAGGCAGCTGAACATTGGATGCTCAGAAAAGACCTTGGCAAATGAGAAAAAGAGTGAGCTGAACTCTCCATCATCCCTCCAATGAAAGCACATAATGAGACAGCTCAAAAAGAGGAACTGTCTGGAAAGAAAAAAAACCACAAAGAACAGCTGTATTTTTCAGTGTTTCTCTAGAAAGAAAGTTGATGTTTGTAGATGACAGAAAACAAAGCACCACTTCCCAGAGTGGGCAAAATGCCACACTAGCAGATGGCAGAATGCAGGCAAGAGAGCAAGTTTATGAATTGATGCATGGCCATGCTTTCCTGTCCAGGAATGTTGAAACAGCAGCTTTTGGACAACTGTTTCAACTCTAAATTTACAGAACCATGTCATTATCAGCCTAGCTTCAAGCTTGCTTCAAATGGATATAGATGTTATTTCTTTAAAGACATTTTTGCTTTCAGTTATTTGGATGACCACTCAAACATTTAATGTACTAATGTTTATTTGAATGAAAGAGAAGTTGTCCTTTGCTGTTATATGAATATTTTTGACATTTATTATTTTAAGGTATCTATGCATAAACACCATACATTAAGCTATTTTACAGGGCTATTTTACACATATAAATGAGTTTGCTCTGTTTTTTAAGGCCCTTTGGAGCTCAGCATTATTTAAAAACCATCATATTTTATCTATTTGTGCTTGGCTATAACCTGTTGCTGTATACTCTTGAAAAACATAAGGGAAAAAAAATCAAGAAATTACTTTTTTGTCTCCTACCCAGTACACCTTCATTAAGACAGCCACTCCATCAGTCCTCTCTTTAGCAAAGTATGAAGCAAACTAATTTTTTTTTTCATGTTTAAGATGCAATGCCCTGGAAAAACATCTTTAGTCCACTGCTTTACTAGTCTGCAGTCAGCCTTAAAAATCTTGCTAGACAAGTGTTTTACTGCATTGATATAACAGTATTTCTGCTCAAAAAAAAAGGGAAAAAAGTTAAAAACACTTAAAATTCTGTGAAACCTGTTTCCACTCCTCTGAAAAGCCCTTACAGCATCTCCACTGTGGGGAGTGTTTGAGTTCAGCTTAACAGGCACTATTTCTTTTGAACTTTGTTTGACCTACTAAAAACCTATATCCACATGAAGCTTGATACATAAAGATGGACATTAACACTTTAAATTAAATATTATTCCACATTGTTAAACCACACAATTAGTCTGGAACAGGCTCTGCACTGGAACAGGCTCCTCTGGGAAGTGGTTGCAGCATCAAGCCTGACAGAGCTCAAGCAAGAAGTGTTTGAGCCACAGTCTAAGGCACATGAGGGGATTTTTTGGGTGTTCTGAGCAGGGCCAGGAGCTGGAATTTGATGATCCCTATGGGTCCCTTCCTAGTCAGGATACCCTAAAAATTACAAAGTCTTAAATTATCACAATCCACTTACTTGAGGAGTAAGAACAGATATAGGGGAAAATAAAGGTATTTAGGGAAGAAACAAACACATAATGTCAGTGCAATCCCTGGTGTGTATGGTTTTAGTGAAACAAGAAAATAAAAGAGTCACATGCTCAGCTTCTATCTAGCTTATACCAGTCAAAGACAGCACAGGTAATGTCACCAGTCACCACAATGACTAAGAAAGGCAGAAGTAATTCTGAAAGCACCTAGGGGACTGCTGAGCAAAGGACTTCAGAGGAACTTCTCACTTGACTTTCAAATCAGAATTGTAAAATAATCTGTCGTAATTACTTTTAAGAAGGTCTAGTTGCTCCCAATAGCATAAATACATAAATAATCACCTGAAAATACAAAAAGACTGGACATAAGCTGTTCATAAGAGGATTACAGTTTTAGTTAGATAACTGACACCACAAAAATTGTAGTTTAGAGCCTTTTAAAATCTCTTGATACTTCACAGAAAAGCATTAAGGATAAAAACCATGACTGGTTAACCACTCACTCAAACTTGTCTTTCTGTTGCCTGTCAGAGTAAGGAGCAATCACACTGAGAAGTGCAAGGAGAGACAGCAAGAAAGGAGCTGCTGACTTATGACATCCTGCAAATCTTTTGGAAATACTTTAATTTAAATAGTTACTCTAAGAGGTAGCGTGGTTGAGTATTTCTTCGTGCCTATTGGAGATTATAAAGAAAAGCAAGAAAAAATATGATGATAAAGTAAAGCAAAGATACTTGAAAACAGATTTAGTGATTGGGATACAGGAAAATCAGCTGGAATGCATAGGTGGAGCTTTCAATTAGCAGTGGTCCTTTGGATTAAAAAGAAAGCTTCTTTGCATCACAGTGGGTGACCACTGCAGGTGCAGAACTGGTCCAGGGGTCATTTTTTTGTCCCCAGTGTAATTTTGCCTCCAGCTGGCAGGTTCTTTATAACCAGGGCTGGCATGTGTTCCTCAAACCAGTGATGATGATGGCTAACAACCTGTGTCAATTCATGATGCTATTATTTGAGCCTAGGAAATTTAGGATACAGCTTCAATATCTCCTCCTAGCAATTTTTTTCTTCCTCTTTGAGCTTCTTGAAGAGTCACCAACAACTGATATCCTTTAACTTCCTCTCCAGTGCTACTGCTACCATGGCAGGTAAGATTATTGATCTCAAGCTACCTCAAGACTTCCTCTGCAAAACTAATCTTCATGCTCACTTTGCAACAGGTCTTTCATCACTGTGCTCCAGCCACATTAATAATGAATGAATCCATTATGATCAATGGCTCGACAATGAATACCAAATGACTTCTCCATTATTAAGATCATTACAGGACACTGGAGGTAACTGTTCAGTGCCATTCACAGCAGTTTAGCTGTATGATCTCCTTCTCTTTTAATAGGATTTCTATGACTAAAAGGCCCCAAATCACACTGAATATTTAACCTGAGGTTCAGTGATTTTACACTTCATACAATAAAACATCATGAATCAATAGGGCAGTAATATGTATCACTGTCTCTTTGAGCAATTTAATATAATCTTGCTGTGTACACAGTGCCTATCAGCACCAGCAAAAAGTGCTCTCTGAAGATCTGCAGCATGGATATTAATTGTACCAAACCTAACCAAAAACTAGCAACTGAACAGAACCACTTCAGTGCTGCCTCTAAAAAGCTGTCCCTTTTAACTATGTTTTTGTTTACTTTCACCCACTTTCACAGTAAATAATGCAAGTGATTAAGAAATGAACACAGAACATTAATCACAGTGCTTAACTGGATATTTCCTAAAGGTCACCCCACTTTGAAAGACGGAGCTTTCCCATATTCTGCCCGTGATTAATGGTCCATTTCCCGTCTCTCCCCTGCACCCTTGGATCCCCATCCTGCAATTCTCCCTTGCTCCTGGCTCTGGTGCCTGTCAAAGTGACATGAGAAATGACTGCATAACCTTTGCTGACATTCAGCAGTTCCCAGTCTTTCAGTTTTCGCTCGGCATGGCTCTCCAAGAAGTCTGCTTCAGGTTTGCAGTTTCCCAGGCAGAATTTGCAGTGACAGAAGAGAAATTATTGCTGTAGATTACATTGCCAACAGAGCTTTGACAAATGCTGCACAACTAAAAGATCTTACCCAAGACAAATAGGTATCAGTGAATACTGTGGCTAGCTCTCACTCATGCAATCTCAATTCTAAATCTGCACTCAAGAATCAGCTTTGGTAACAGCAGAGCAATGGAATATATTGAGGGGAGAAGGATTTGATGGGGAAGCATGATAGAAGGATTGATGATAGCAAGGCTGAAAAGAACCTGGTGTCTGGATTTGAGTCCCAAATGTTGTGGTTTAAATGCTGTTTCTGAACAGAGCCCTGTGTGGAATGGGGCTACTGCAGCTCACACACCTGGGTCTCCACCTACCCATGCATCTGCAATTTGTTCCTGAAGTAGGTACACTGTAAAAGGGGAGCAGTTTTCTTTCATTGTTAATAGATTTGAGGGGAAGACAAACACAAAAATACCACCCCTCAAATTTACATTGTTTTACATCTCATTATGAACTACAAATATTTTTCAATTCAATTCTTAAGAGAGATCCCAACAGCTGAGTCAGGTGAGCTCCTAGGTCTCCCCACCAGATACCAGCTCACAGGAAATTGCCATTGAAAAAGGGATGCATCTTTGTTTCTCCAGGAAACAACCCTCTCCTCTCATGGGAAATATTTCATTTTTTTCCAGCATTGGTGGCTATTCTGGTAACAAAGAAAAGGGAAATGTCAGAAATTACTCTGATTCCTTCCAACCATTCAGAAAGATATGGCAAATCCAAAATGCAACTCATAATAATCTTGTGCTCATAATAGTGGTTACTTACATAGAATAGAGCTCTTTTGATGCAAATTAACTAATTGACTGAGGTAGAAATGATGCCATTAGCAATAATTTGCTCATCAACCTTTGATACTGAGTAGGGGTCACACAGGGTAAGTTCCCCATCTTCCTATTTTCAGGGAAAGACACATTTCTCTCAAACTCAATCATCTGTCTCTGCATTTGTATGCTGAAAAGCATAAACACAATTACTAGATTTTTTTTTTCTCCCTCCAGTTGTTCTAACAAATCCTATCACTCTTGGAGGGGAAAAAGCAGCCAAATGCACCAAAAACCTCTAGAAAATGACTGTGATCTGTCTCTGGGAACATCATAGTTTCTGGTTGACAAAACACCTCACTGGTGCACAGCAAACATCTTAATGAGTTTGAGAGCAGTGATTTAAGGGAGAAGGGAAAATGGAGAATTATCTGGATTTTCTTTTTTTTTTTTTTTTTTTTTTTTTTGTTGAGAAGTACTGCTGTGGAGAACACCTTCGTTTCAATTCCTTCACTAATTTTTGTTTAAATTAGGTATTGTATGCCAGGGCATCTCTCTGTGAGAAGCTTGGCAGACTTTACTGAACTTTCCATTGGTGCAAGGATGTTGCCACAGAGAATGGATGTCTGGGATTGGGGATATTGAGTGGTAGTTTACTACACCTGCAATCTCAGCCACATAATTTAAATAGCAATGTGGAGAAGGAGAATCAAGACCTCTATTTCACACTCGGTTTGAACAGACAATATTTTAGAAAAGTTAGCCACCATTTCTACCATATGTGGACACCTTAATCTCGAGTCACTTAAAGTGACAGCAGAGGTTGAATCTTGCAATCAATCTGCATTTTAACCATTCCACCAAAGTTAAAGTTTGTTCCACAAAGGAGGTGATCATGGCATTCATTCTTTAAAAATACCCACTAGGGAACTTGTCATGAGTTATATAAAGAGGATTTGGACAAACACACAAGAGTTTCCCATTTCTCATTTCTACAGGCTAAGACCTGAGAAATACAGAATATTTTGGAGCACTCAGATGTTACAAGTGCTCAGAATTATTAGTGCACTTACATGTGTTCACTCATGAAAAGTGACAATAAGCAATATCTGAAAGGACAATACAGAAGCTCATACTGCTAATATTTCATGCTGGGATACTACAAAATTATGTAGTTACTGCTGAGATTAGTACATGGACTAGGAGCAATTTTTTCTCCAATATAATTGGTCACATTCAGAATATTTGTGAATAAAAATTAATCCTAATTGAAGTTATGGGTTAAAAACAACCAAAGAAAGAAGCCTCCCAAATATAAAATATCAATTTTGGGCATAATTTCTCTGAAGAGAATTTCTTGAATTTCAGAATTAAGTTCCACTAAAACACTTCAAGGTTTAAGCACACAGGATTACGACTTGGAATCAGGGCCTAGAAAATACACACATCAACAATAATATCAATATTTATAAGTTGAATGGCCTTAAAAAATTCCCTAACAAAAACATTTTCAAAAGAAAATAGAACTTCCTATATGAGTACTGCAAATGCATTCCAGAAACTGCAACATTAACTGTGTGGAACAATATTTTTATTTCATAGCAATAAAGAAGTAAAAAATGGGAACATTTTTAATGTACAACGATTAAAGTATGTGTTCTGTTGCTGCAATAGACAGGATACTTTCACTGTCTATACATGGCCAGTTTAATTTCTGACTTAATTTTTGCCCCCAAAAGCAAAAGGTATTTTTAGTAAAATTGTTCAAGCATATTGAAAAAAAATATTTTTTTATTCTAAATAAAGATTTCATGGATCAAGTCTTGCATGCTGTTTATATGCAAGTTTCCTACATTTTGCATTGCTGAATAATTGAGAACATTAGCTCCCAAACCATGAAAAATTCATTTTATCATGATGTATTATTAATCAATTTAATTTACAGTGATCTGAAGTCCCACTTTCCATTATGGTGCTTGAAGATACATTTAGACAGTAGCTTGGTCTGTATTATCCACTATGCAACTCTTTCTCATCTGATCAGCTTCTCAAAGTGGGTCATACACCACAAGCATAATAATGGATAAAATGGATAAAAGAGAACCAGTTGACATAATTTATTTGGACTTCCAAATCCTTTTCAAAAAAGTGTCACATAGAAACCCACTGAAAATTTAAGTAGCTGGAGAACAGAGCAAATTATTTGAAATTATCAAAAGCTGCTTAGCAGACAGAAAGGAAAACATTTCATTTAAAAATGCTTAGTTTATGAAGATACTTTACTATTACCATTTAGAGGAAACATTTTTACTATTTTAAGCTATTTTTATTTTCACTACATAAACATATTATTATATTTCACAAGTTTCAGCTAGCCTTTTAATGTTTACTACAATTTTATTATAAGATAATCACACAAATCAGTTTGGAAATTAAAAGGTCTTAATTGTGTTTAGAATTTATTTGTCTAGCATTAAAAGAATGCCTTCATTCACTACAGCTTCATGGGCATTTCTCTCCACTTTAATGCAAATTAAAAAGGGAAATATGAATTATATCCAAACTGTCATGACTTGTATTTGTTCTTTGACATTTTGTGAACAGTCACTGGCTATTGAAGTCTCTGCTCATATGTTAGATGACAATTATATCATCTGACCATAAATATAAATAATTAAGTTGCAACCTAATAATTGAGAACTGCTGATGAACAATAGAAACATTTAGAGAAACTAACAAGCTCTATCAAGAAGAAAAATTATTAGAAACATCTGGTAAACCTCAAATGCTAAAAAGGTCACACAGGGAAAACAATCTGTATTTGGAGGTAGAAGCCTGAAACCCTCATTCACCTTAGAGGAGTTTAGCATAGCTGGGAAGGAAAGTGAAGTGTCTTTGGGATGGGCTCTGATAAACAAGAATTTGAATAACTTGCAAAAAAATCCATGTTGTGAAGGCCAGAGACAATAGTGCAGGATGCCACCAGCAGGTGAAGTGTCACTGGGGCAAAGCACTGATGGCAATGCCCGACCTAGAGAATGTCTGGGAGCAGGCAATGGAAATAGTCCAGGGCATGCATGAACTCTCCTACAAGGAATGAACCACCAAGCCAGGATAACTTAGCATGGAAAGGAGTTACATCTAAAGTGCAGAGGTAAAATACAAAGGCATTAAATAATAAATGGCAGGGAAAGAACATGGATTGCTGATCCACATTGGATTTGTGGCAGAAAATTCCTTTTTTTTCCTTTTCTAGGAGATTTTAATGTTGGAAACTCAGGACAATAAAAAAACTAATTTGTGTAGACAAATAGTATAACACATCCTGCTGCCCCTGAAAGTAAAAAGGGCAATATTAAAAAAAAAAAAAATTCACAGCCTTAAAATATTTATTCAAATAGGCTGGGAAAAATTTCAGCAAAAATCTGACAATTAGGCCAAAAAACCACGTGAGTGAAACTAGGAAATAATTTCAAACAGAAGTGTCTGGAATGCTGAGAGGCTGGAGGGGAGAGGGAGTGCCAGTGCCAGGGAGAAGCCCTGCTGCTCCTGGAGCCTGGGGAGGCTTCAGGCTGAGCTAGAAGCACCAGCAAGTGAACAGAGAGGGGGCAGCACTCTGAGGAGGTTTTATTTAAAAAACAAGAGGGCTACAAGCCAGAAACCTACCCTTTAATGCAGGCCCTCCTCCATGATGTCTTCATCACAAATTTGTACTGCCTTGAAAATAAAATGCTGGCATCAAGCACACATCTTGTCACATCTTCCCTCCTAACAGAAATAACTGCAGACCCTAATCTTTCTCTAGATGCTTTTTTAGGAAAAGAAGAATAACATATGGCTAAAAAATATGTGTTATAGATGGGAAAGCTGGAGTAGGCTAAGAAACTTGTGAAAGCAAAATATCAGCACTCCCTGGTTATCCCCAGGGGATGCTCCCAAGGTTTATCCTCATTTTTAGGAATGCTGGGACCTCAGACTCTTCAAGGGATGTTCATAATTCTCATGTACTCACCAAGAGACAAAACACACCAGCTACTGCTCTGAGCCCCCCAGTACCTGAAGGGAGCCTACAAAGAAGCTGGAGAAGGAGTTTTGGCAAGGGCATGCAAGGATAGAACAAGTGCTAAAGGCTTTAAACTGAAAGAGGGGAGGTTTATATCAAGTATTAGAAAGACACTTCACTGTGAGGGTGGTAAAACACTGGAACAAGCTCCTGGAGAAATGGTAGGAGCCCCATTCCTGGTAACACTCAAGGTCAAGTTGGACAGGGCTCTGATCTAGTTGAAAATGTCCATCCTCATTTCAGAAGGGTTGCACTAGATGACCTTTAAAAGTCCTTCCCACATGAAGTATTCTATAATTCTGTGATTTGATGAGAATAGCAGACTTCAGCCTTGCAGCGAACTATCAAAGGCTTGTGGTTATAAAACAAATAAAAGTCAAATATACTTTCCAAGATGTGTACATTCATAGCATTGTATTCCCTCATGAAAGAAAATAGTTTGAAGGGCAGTTCTGTGCAAGGCAGAATGGAGTTAATCTCACTGCTTGTTCTGGATCTTTGTGTACAGGTTTGTTTGCCTTCCGTAGCAATAAAATACTTAGAATAAAATAAAATCCTGCATTGGGTAAAAACAGTAAAAGCTCATAGTCAAATTATTTGCACAAGCACCTCAGGTATACAAGATCATCTCTAAAAACATCACATGACACCTTGAAGTTGTTTGCAAAGGTGCACCACTTCCCTGGTTTAAATAAAACTGATACTTGTGCTGCTTCAAGCCACAATATTCACATCTATTGGAGGAATCTACTCATCTCTTCTTCTGTTGTCATTGTTTGGTAGAAATATAACCAATAGCATAATGATTAAAAAGTTTATAACAGCATGCAAAAGTTATCTATTATTGACATACTGAAAAATCTCTGGCAAAACTTCTTCATTATCACCAAGAAAAACAGTGATCTCTAATGATGCATATTAAGCCTCTGCTTCCCAGGATTTCCATAACTCCTACACTACCAAATTATGCAAAAAACTACTGGAGCATTTCATGCATACTCCTATAACTCCTACCACAATAGAAAACTACAGATATATACATTTTGGGACAAATAAAGCATCCTTTTCTCCAAAAGAAACCTATCAATTTAATTGTGAAAGCAGAAGACAAATTAATTCCTGATAATTGCCAGGAAATTGTTAGATCATACCATTATATCCATTTCATATCTTTACTTCACTATGTAGCAAAAGAAGCATGATTTCTAATTAATTCCTGTATTTCATTTGCTACCAAACATACACAGTTGAGAATGGTTGTAATGATTGTCCATGCCCACCCACAGATGACCTTGAAAACTTCTGTGTCCAAAAATGTTTGCTAACACTATTGGATGAGATGTAAATTCAGCAGTACCATAGCACAACTACAATTTAGTGGTGATTCTGGGGTTATGAGCTCAAAAAGTACTGACATTACCTGGAACAGATTTTTTTTTTTTTTACAATTCTGTTGTGTCTTTCCTGCTTGAAGACGAAACTGTTCAGCCCCTGGTGAAATCCTTCAAGCTGAAAAAAGCCTGTGTTAAAGTTATGTTGCTTAGTAAAGATGTTCCACCTTGCCTGTCTCTGTTACTTTGTAAATCCTTAGGTTATTTAGAAAACAAGAGTGCCAAAATTGAGCCAGAGCTTGTCTTTCTTGCTCCATATCCTGGAAACACAAGCAGTAAGAACTATCACGTGTTAATCCTATATCTAAAATCATGGAAATATCTAAGTTTCCAGAGCTGTGATATGCTGGTAAATGATTCAGCCCTTTTTACCTTCTCCCCATCAAATACTGCTACTAAACTCTACCATAAAAATAGAATATAATAAAAAGGAATATAAAAATAGGCTGTAGTGGCAAAGACAAACTCCTGTGTCACACAGCACTTTTCTTTTGGGAAAGCAGCCTGCAATAAGTGCCCACAAGAAGAGACCACGGCCACATTTATACTTCCCAAACACACTCTCCTGGCCACATCCTCTGTGCATCTGCCCAGGCAGCACATGGATGGTGACACAACAGCAGCTCATACCCTCAGGAAGGAAGGGAGGGACACCTCGACTGCTTCACTGCCACCACCACAGTCACAGAATCACGGAGGTTTAAGAAGACCAGTTACAGAGCCCCAGCTTTGGCTGATCTCCACCTTGCCAACCAGACCATGGCACTGGGTTCTACATCCAGTTGTTTCTTCAACATCTCCAGGGACAGTAACTCTGCCACTTCCCTGGGAAGTCCATTCCAATGTTTAACAGCCTTTTGTGTGAAAAAATTCCTCCCTATGTGCAGCCTGAACCTCCCCTTTTGCAGCTTGAGCCTTTGTCTTCTTGTCCTGTTGCTGACTGCCTGGGAATGGAGGCTAGCCTCCTACCACAGCCACTGCACATTGTCTTTATGGCCCCAAAGCAATCTGTCACTTGACAAGGACCTGGAGCTAGCATATCTCATAGCATGTGGCTCACAAGCCTCCTACAGCTTCAGGGCTCCAGCCTTTGCACCAGCTTTCCTAAGAGTTGTTTTGTTCCCCTGCAAAGAAACTTAAGGCAGGTATAGAAGCTCCCTTTCCTCCTAAATTCTGAGCCACCAGGATCACTTGCAGTATTGTTTCCCACATTTCCACTTTCAGCAGGCAAATGTGAAAGTGTGAAATTCATTTTTTTAAGATCACCCTTCCTCTCCAGCACTCTGGAAGGAAATTTGCACATGTCACATAAAATACGTGAGCATGCTTTATGCCACACACTTGACAGAATAATATTGGCATAGACGACTTTTAGGTGCTTAATGCAGCAGGAAACAACCCCAGATTATAATCCCTAGATCTAATAACCCCACGAGGCTGGCTTTAGCCCTGGTTGCATTACTAGCTGCAAACTGCTGGACAAAAGGTGAATGTTCAAAGTACCACAAGACCCCCCATGGGAAATGTACCTTGTGCCAGTCACTCGCTAGAGACTCAGTCAGTGACTCAGAAAACTCCCAATAAAATATTCTTTCCATGCACCACTCCAACATCTATCATTGTCAAGTCTGTGTAATACACAGAGCTATATTTTTTATTCTTCAGCTTAAAAAAAAATCACACTGAATGCCAGTCTTTCAGTAGTACAGGATGAAGCACCTTGAAAAATTATGTCACTAGCATGTTTCAAAATTTTTAAAAAATCAATAATGTTCTACTAATTGTAGGTTGGTGTCCTTGTAAGTCACCCTTACTTAGATTAAACATCTTTAGACTTTATTGTGATATAAGATAATATTTTCCAACTTCTGAGAAACTCACTTTTCTCACTAATAAAATATTTTAAGAACATAGCAGGATGAATATATTCATCCTTGACATTTTTATGTACCAAAAGCCAAGTGATTTAGGACACAATCTGAGCTATCAGCAGGTGGTTCTATTTGAAATCAAACTGTAAGAGGAGAAGCTATTATTTTATACACAAATCTGTATTATGACACTTCCTCCCATCTTCAAATCACTGTGTTTTGTTTTGCTTTCCTGTGCAGAGGAAAACAAATTACTTCTATTATCTTGCAGAACAATAGGAGTAGGATGAAGGTCTCCCCAAAAGAGGGAAGAAAAACAGAATACCTTCTATGCAGCTATTCCTTTGAAGGCTGTGAATCGCTAAGATAATTGTTCAGAAAGCCTGTACACATTTTATATAAAACTAAACTTCTTTCTCAAGCACAAAAAAGGTTTTTCATAAAGGATTTAAAGGAGAGAAAGATATCCTCTGCAACGGAATCAGCTTTAAAATATCTGCAGCAGAGGAGGAAAAAAACCTGCTGCATTTCAGTAGACAATTGCTGGGGATAAGGAAGAGCATCCTTCAAGTGTTTCCCAAACAAAGACTCTGCAGCTCAACACACAGCAAAATGTTTACAGTGGGCACACTAGGCAGCACCCTGTGGAGCTCAGAATTGATGAGTGAGTAAACACCTCAAGAAAATAATCTGAGATAGCTGAGTAAGAGAGAAGTTTGGGTTTGGTTTTGTTTTTTCTCCAACCCAGTAATCACTTGGTTTTTGGTCTTCCCTACTCTACAGTGTTCAGAAGAAAGTCAAGAAACCTCAAAGGTGGAAGCCCTGTGTCACAACAGCTCTACAATTTCTGTCAACTTCCTCACTTCTTCCCTGTAGCAAAGATAAAATGAAGTACAATTGCTTTTCAATCTTTGAACAGAGTTGTTTACTGTAGGATGAAAGAAAAATAAATGGCAAGCCAGTCTCTAGCCCAATTTAGCTTTGCAAGAAGCAAGTATAAAACTAATTGAAATCACTGAGCTATATATATTTTAAGTCAGTGGAGAAGAAAATGTAATACATAAACCACAGGGTTTGTAATTTATTAGAGAGAGCTCACCACTTCCAAGTGAGGTCTATATATAGAAATTTTTATTGGCCACAGTACATTTTACTTGCAGTCATCATTTTAATTGTTTTGATGTTTAAGACTTAGCCTGATGCAATAAGCTCAGTTTGGGGGATATTTTGAAAGCTTCTTCACAGATTTTAGCTGGAATACATTTTACTGTAAGTAAAAGAATAATATTTTTCAGGGTGAGTCCATTTTTAATTCAATTTTATCTACTGGCTAGCACACACACTGACAAAGCTTTATGTATAAATGATGTGATCCTTCAACACCACCATTAGAGTGAATGAGTGATGCTGTTTTAGCTGGGCAGAGATGTGGGAGGTTTGATGTACAGCTGTTGTTTCATGCTCCTTCTTGTCCCTAGCCCCAGATTCCTGGCCAAGATATCCTGGTTTAGCAGAGACTGGGATACAAGAGGAGAAGTAGTTTTGGTGGAGCCATCACACATTGTTTCATCTATCTACATCTAAGTGAAAGAACAGTCTGATGCAGAGCTGTGGTGCAGGGTTGCTATTGCCCTGTGCAATGAAAGAGCAATTGCCAGCACAGCCATCTGGCAGGCTCTAAAATAATTCATACTCTGGCTCCTCCAAGTCCTCCCCAGCTGAAAACAGAGGTGCCTACAACTACCAGAGGCATAATGCAAGGAATGAAGCTTGTGCATATCACTATTGAGCAATTAATTTTTCTATCCCTCCTCAGGCTACCAGGATGCCCAGTGGGAGGCTGTACATTTTCACTTATTATGGAAAAGGTAACTGTAGTTCTAGGACTTTGACCTCAGAGTGATTTCTGTAGGTAATTCTTCTGCCCTCAGGTCTTCTCTAGAGAGGGAGATTCATCTCTGTAAGAGTTGAATTATAGTGTTTGGATGAAATCTATTTTCAAAAAAAAAAAAAAAAGAAGACGATGGAAAAGAAAAGAGTAGAAAATTGCCATTTTCCAGATGATCTAGAGACACTGATTTAAAACCAAAGTCCTCCCTCAAGAAAATCTCTGCTGAAAAGGCACCATGTCAAACTGCAAATGGCAGATCTGAGCTGCCTGGGCCCTGACACACCTGCTACAGAGATCTCCCCACACAGATCTCCACAGATTGAATTAAGCACATTTTCCATCGAGCTCAGCACTGCAGGCAGCTGAGCCTGTTTGGGAGCCCAGTCTGGCTGCTCATTCCTCAGCTCCTGCAGGGATGAGCAGTGTGTCTGTTCATCTGCAGAGGGCAGATGAGCAGAGGCTGAGATAATCAGGTTTGATACCCAGCCAGAGCCCTCCCAGACACAGCTCTGGGGCCCTGCTCAAACACAAGTGCGAGGAATTAAACCAAAGGCTCAACACTTCTGTAAAGCCACATTTCATGTCACTTTCTCAACTGATAGTCAACGTTTTCCAAAGCCATCTAAACAGAGCTTGATTTAAATTTCTACAATTAGGCACTGAATAACTCCTATGTACAATATACCTAATATACTAAACTATCCCAATATACCAAAATGGAAGTTTTTTACTAGGTTCTCCCCAGCTGTGTAGAGATTTCCATATATATATAATGAACACACCATCAAAACTATTAAAATAATCTAATTCCTTCACTTTCTATAGTCAAAAATCTAAAACTTAAAAAAAAAAAAAAAAAAAAAGCAAACCACTTTAAATCTGAATGATGCAGGTTTGATCAGTAAAAAAACCAGATACTTCAAGATACAGTTTCCCATTGATCTTTTTACATTGATTCTTTTTACTACCCAGTGGTACTCTATCTGCTCATCTAAATTTCCATGATTAGTAAAACAAGCATAACAAAGTCTATGATGTGCAAATCAAAATATGCAACTGACTTCAAACCCCTCCCATTTCTTATCAGCTGATAAAACAATTGTGTATATTTGTCAGCATTTACTTAATAATGTTTTGATTGCTGGCCTCCCTAAGTTAACATCCTCCCCACACGAAAGACAAAGGGAAGTTCTGAGTGCTGATTGTGACCCCAGTAAAACCCAGCCAAGGACATTAAAACAAACCATGTTTAACTAAGTCCAAGTTCAAGCCTTCAAAAGCTGTGTCTTTCCACACTGTCTGCAGAGAAGTTGAGGCATTTTTATTTAGAAGAGTTTAGTCTTCCAGTCACATCATTTCTGTCACTATTAGATCCTTGACTATAACAGCATTAAACAGCTTGTTACCACTTAATTTCCTTCAATGCCTTGGAAAAAGAAGGTCTGTCATAATATACTCCTGCACTCCAAAAATCCATAGCATTAAAAGTAAAAATAAAAGCCTTATAAACACAGCACAGTAAAATGGAATTTTCAGGTCATGAATAGTGAACGACATTAGTAGTTCTACCTTAAAAAAAATTGGCAATTTTACTGCTAAGAAATAGTGTGCAGTCTTCTAAACTCATCACTTTTAAGTTTTGAAACATTACAAAGGAATTAAACTGGATTAAGTTAAATCAATATTCTCCTAATAAGAAAGCTTTGTAGTTTTAAATTTCTAAGCTTTACATATTTCAGTAGTTCATGTTAAATGGATATTTGACATTTTGCCAGAGAAAGTTTCATTAAATCACGAGTAGGAAAATCATGATTATCTCATATTACCTCAGTGAAATGATATAATGTGTCTGGTGCTTTTAAAGATGAGACAGACAAGTGGGAGAAAAGTTTTCATCACACCAAAAATAAACTGAAGATATTTAGAGCTCCTCTAAAGTAGAATTTCTCAAACACAGCTTATTTATTTCTGCTTTATTTTGCTTTATCAGTAAATCATTATCATATTTTTTTGCATTTATATTGAATTTTTTACCCAGTTCAGTATTGCACTAATTGTGTTGCCAGTGAACTTTGAAGGGCAGCATAAAGATCTCTTTCCAAAAACCTAATTTAAATTATTGTTGACACTTCTTTCAGTCACCTGAAGGTGCCCCTTGTTTTTGCTGTAAGAGATACAGGGCACAGGAATGGAAACCATCTTTTCTCTGAGCTCCATGCACAGGGAATTGTTGCTACCAAGAGAAAAGGATCAAAATTCCTGCCTTGTCAATCCCAAGGGAAGCTGGAGCAGATGAGGACAGGAAAGACTGAAGTGAGTATCCCTCCAGCAGGACCACAAGCCAAACATTCTGTGTCCCTGTCCCAGCTCAACAAAACATCACAACCACTGACAGCATGAAAGAGTTGATGTGAGGATAAATACCATGAGGATGGACAAAAATTTAGATAAAGCTCCTGCAGCTGCTCTGTGTATATATGAAGAAGATTAGTATCTTCTCATACACTGCATGTTCCTTCTGAAAGTATAAAAAATTACTGCATTTTTCTGGATTTTTGTAATGGGCAAATAACAGCTATGCATTCCTTTGGAGGTAGTTGTGAAATAAAGGCTGAGCAATAATCAGAAAATATATTTGATGAGAGTCACTGCATGAAAATTAATACTAGACTAATTTGTAGATATTAAAAGAAAAAATAACTGTAAAGTTCACAAAATTGGTTCCATGTAAAAAACATCATTCTTGGTTTCATTAACCTATGAGCAGGACACAATGAATGTCCTAAATTCCATTAGAAATTAACAATATTCTGAAATA
Source organism: Oenanthe melanoleuca (assembly GCF_029582105.1). Taxonomy (NCBI): domain Eukaryota; kingdom Metazoa; phylum Chordata; class Aves; order Passeriformes; family Muscicapidae; genus Oenanthe; species Oenanthe melanoleuca. The sequence continues at coordinate 10,291,483 of NC_079333.1, forward strand.
CAAATCTCAATAATGAATAATTTGGCTACAGAAATATACTACTAATATTGTAGTTTTATTATTTTCAAGATAGTAGTAGTTTTCTTATTTAAATTGTAGTTTTATTACTTAATGTGGTTTTATTATTATTTTTTTTTTTTTTTTTAAATAATGTTTGACAAGATATTTGGAATCGTGACTGAGATAAACTAAAACCTTGGGGCTGCTTTTTTTTTGCCTGGTTGGTTTTTTGGTTTTTTTTGTTGCAGTTTTTTGTTTGCATGTTTTCTTTGGTTGTTTGTTTTGGGTTTTTTTTTTCTTTTTTTTTTTTTTTTGTTTGTTTTGTTTTGTGTTTTATGTTTTTTTTTTTTTTTTGTTGGTTGGTTGTTTCTTTTTAGCACAAAACTCTGGAGAGAACATGAAGTGAACTATGTTATCAACTGCTCAAGAGTAAGCCCATGGAGCTGGTAGAAACATGGTCTGTGTGTTCTGCCAGGAAACTCAACCAATTCAAGTTTGCTTTCATTGTGGTCTTTAGGGATACAGTGTGGGATTTCCCAACAGAAAGCATTTTCCAAAATTAGTCAGAAATTCTTTACCAGCTGACACACCTTCACAGCCCAGAGAGGTCCATTTCCATGAAAACATTCCTGACTGTGCAATCATGGCATCACTTTGCCAACCAAGAACTGTGTGAAATTCTGCTAATGGACATGGACTCTAATGATATCCTAAAAAGATATAATATTGCTGTTGTTTTCAAACCTCTAAATCACTTTATAGTGTCATATGCACTTAGGAGTAATGAAAATTGGAGAATATCTCAGCTTTTAAGAACAAAAGCATTGAAGGTTGACAGGCCCAGTGACTCAAAAACATGGATAAGCTTTATTTTTAAGAAATTTACTGTTGCATTTTCACTATGAAAGATTTTTTAGACTACTAATTGAAGCACCATGATAATGTTGTGCTAAACACATCACAAAGAGCCATTAATATTGTCAGAACAGTTATTTCTGGTATTTCCCACAGCTTTTCCTGCTTTTTAATTGAGAATGCTGTAAGAAAAATCAGAGTAAAAAATTCTAAAAATTCCAGCAAGGTTTTCATAGTTCTTATGCTCAGCTAATTTATATGCAGAGATGTTTTTTTATACTTTTAATGAGAAAAAGAGAGGGAGACTGAAATGATCATCAATGTATAATAGTTAAGAAAAGTATTTTCAGCCTTATTAATACACATAACTCAATCACTCTTCCAAACAATATTATTTGTACAGGTGTCTAAACAGGGTTACTAATAAGCCAGCCAAGATTATTATTCACCCTTGCTGTGCAAAAAAAATGAGCTTGTAAGCCTCAGAGCTGAAAAAAATTTGACACAACACAAAACCTGAGATCCTCGGGAGAGTGTTATCCAAATAATCCTACTCTGGAGAAAGTCTGTGTAATAATGTAGCTTGGAGGGGTAACATCAATTTTCTAACAAGTAATTAGGATTTGCATTATTAATGCAATGGATATTCTTGCAAATCATGTCTAAATATATGCAGATTTAAAAAAAAAAAAAAAAGAAAACCCACAACATTTGATGATAGTGCTGTCATTTTTAAGCCTTTCTAATAAAACTATAGATAAGAGCAATGCTGAGCTCACCATCTTGGTAAATTTTAATCATTAGTACTTATAAATTGAATAAATTGGAGGTTGTGTAGAACTGGGGCAATTAATTTCCACCCTGTACTCAATACAATGTGTCTCTCAGATGAAGCACAATCCAGTCCATTAAAAACCAAAAGTGTGTTGAAATCACTTCTGGAAGATAATCTGCCTCACCATGTCATGGGTGTAAACAAATTAGGAATGGTTCATGTCACTCCCAGTCAATACTGGATGAAAGCAGAGCTCACCCACCTTTGACTCAGTCTGGCATTTCCCCACTCTGACCCAGTTAAGCTAGATACCAATATTGCTGAGTTAAAAACAAGCTCTTAGATCTACCAGTGGTACTGAAAGGTGCTCAAACATGGGAAATTTCAGCCTTGTTTTTGGTGAAAGGAAAGCTTTTGCATAGTTGGAAAATGTCATTCCCCTCCCACCTCCCAATTTATTGCATCTCTCTCTAGTTTTACAAATTATGTGCATGGACACAAACATGGGGAGCAGTGGGCTTGCCATCCACTGGAAAGTGAGATGAAAGAAGCCTAAATCACCAGAATTTTAACAAAAACTCTAATATGTTCCATTCCTCAAAACTGAATAAAAGTGAGCAAAGAAAGGCAAGGTTGTAAGTAATTGTTTCAGCATGCAAGGGATTTTAAAATTTAACCAAACTTTTGCATTCAGTTGATAGAATAAATCTCCTAGAAAGCCTGCTTAGAGAAAACAGAAATCTTCATACAGCTTTTTCTTGTCTAAAGACCAGTTTAACTGGCTGCTGAGAGAAGGATCCCAAGGCAAATGGCCTCGGATCTGCACAGCTACACGATGGCTGAGCAGGCACAGATGTGTGGGGGTAATTAGCTTGTTTCTGTGGCAATCAAATGGAACATGGTGGTCCATCTTAGCCATTTTCTAGCCCACTGACCATCCTCCCTCCAGACACACAAGCTCTCCCCTGAGGTGCAAAGGAAGCAGGTGGCCTTTCCAGGCAGCAGCCACTCTGTGCAGTGAAGTATTTGCTATAAACTAAGACAAGTACCACAAAAACTCAAGTGTCACTAAGCATCCTTTAGACAAAGAACAGTTTGAAGCATAGGGGACAATTTATTTCAACTTTTAAACCCATGCAAAATGAGAGTAGATTTTGCATGCACTTTCTTAGTCTCCTGATACAATCTAAGTACATCGATTTTAATACAAATATATAGTGACAGAGATGAAAGGAAAAAGAGATTAATGACCAGGTTTCCCTCTGAAAAAACTCTCTAACATTTCTATTTGTATATGTCTTCAGAGCCTTCAAATCAGAAAGTGCTCTGACTTAAAAAATAATTTATTACTTTGGTAAATAAGATTGATACAAAGAAAAGCAAAGAGATATTGTCTTATATTTTATCTACAGTAACATAAAATGAAGAAGCAAAAGTGACTGCACTGGATGTATGGCACAGATAGTATAAAACATCAGATTAATAAAAAGTATCTTAATAAATAAGTGTTGCCTGTGGTACAATCTTTCTGCAGTAATATTAATATTCATTTCTAAGTACAAAAAAATACTCCATTGATCACTGTTGGAAGAAAATTTCATTGAAAGCTACACTATTTGATACATGCCCAGTTAATCATTGTGTTTGTGAATTGAATGGAACTTGGAAAAAAAGACTTTTGATCCCCACCTCTTTATCTCAAAGCTAGTAAGAATTTACAGCTTTTATCATAGAGGTTTTATCAGTCTCACTGCCACTGCTTTCTACAGAGGACAGCAAAACTTCCTTCTTATTAATGAAGTCCCAAAGGATCATGATCCCTAATTTGGAAATTCCAGCTTTGCTTAGTGCCCAGGAATGAACAAAGTCTTTGTGGCCACAAGCATATTTATTATCCATGGTAACACCCAAATTGCATTAACTGACTTCACTACAACCAAAAACAATTTATACAAAGAAAAAATGTTTTAGTATATTAAATATGATTTTTTATGGGATGGAATAATACGCTTCATGTTACAATGGCAAAAGAACAGAGCAGCTTTTGTGTTTGCATAGACCTTCCTCTGATGAGAAATAAATGTAGCAAATGAAGAAAAATATTGACTGGCAATAATGGTTTGAGAGAGGAGCTTTCTTAGCACTCCAATGAACCTCTATTTTGCCATATCATAGGCACAGATAGGTACCATGCTAGCCTGGCAATGTATCAGCAACATCATGAGGCAAAATAGAGAAGAAACTCCACTCCAGGCCCATGCAGTGCAGAGACACACAGACATCACACAGCCCATATTCATAACTTGGAATACCTCTCTGGTTTCCCACAAAATCAACATCCACCATCCATCACTAAATTCTTTTTGAAAAGCACTGCATTTGTATCAATTAATCCCAAATTCATCAGAAAAGTTGCACCATTATGCAACACATCTAGTACAGCAACTTACTCCAAATACTTGAAGAGTTTGTGTTGCAGAAGAGCCTCAGACATTACTGTTCCTCCTTTCAGGAGGAGTGCTAAGCACTTTTTTAGCAGTCTGAAGACTTTTATCTAATGAGGACACCCACTGAAGAAATAGGTTCACCTTAGGCAGAAGAGCTCTGTCATGAACAAACATAGTGCATTATAAAAAGGATGTTTTCCCTGGCCATGTCACAATGACAGTCACATCACACACATCAGAAACCTAAGCAGAAAGTCATTAAACAAATGCTGTCTCTCTGAAAAGATCACACATTTTGCACAAAGCTCTCCAGCCCTCCCAAAGTGCAGCAGACCATAGAGCAAGAAGTACAAAGAAGTACAAAACTTGACTATTCTCTTTACCATCTCTCTTGTGTCTCCTTCCTTTTCTTCCCCTCTCCACCAAGCTTATCCCGAGAAACCCAAGGATCCTGCAGAGGTTCCTTGTACTTATAGGCTGACAGAGCACCACTGAGCTCTTCAAAACTTGTTTTTCACCCTGCAGGTGAAATGAAAAAAAAAAACCACAGTCCACACATCTCTATATGAAAATAAGCTGAATATCCAAGGTGGGTTTAGTTGGATGGCATAGACATATGGACAGTGCCATTTGGACATCACCCACATTAATTGCAGCCTTGGTTCAACCCACACCCATTTCATAGCAGTACATTCTCTGCACAACCCTTCCCTCTTGGACCTTTCAGCTCTGGTCCTACAGAAAAGTTTGCAAAACACTAATTCTTCCAAACACTATAAATTCCAGAGGCTGCATTGCAAGTTTTGTCACAACTTACTCTCAAAAAATTCCAGAATATCTCAGGAAAACCAATTACCCTTCTTTTTGTATGAAGGTTTACATGCTTTGCATATATCCTGCAGCTTCTCTGTTCTGCATCTTGCAACTTTCCTTTAAGACTTTCCAAGTGGTTGATGTAATCTATTTGTAATTGGAACAATTTTTCCCAATCTTTTAGAAACTTGCTCATGTTACAAAGGCGAAAAAAGAGAAATAAAGTTTTCTAGTCAGAAATTTGGTCAGCCCTTCTTTTTAAAAAGCATTTGTGAGATTTAAATAAGTTTCTTGCTTTTAGGCAAAAATATAAAATTTATGCTTTCTGCCTTGGACTGAAGAATAAATATTGATCTGCTGAATGGAGTACATGTATCTTTAATTCCAGTGTCTGCACACCCTCAACTACTTTATTATGACTGAACGAAACTCTTACATTTAGAGATTTCTTCTTCATCAATTATATATCACACACTTTATATTTGCTTGCCTTTTCAGTCCTTTCAGTCTGGAAGAATGTTCTGCCATCGTGATGCTCCCTGAGGATTTGCACATGTGGTTTTCCCCGGGCTGAGCAGGGTCTAACATATTCCCTGTAAATCAGGGAGCAGATACCAATTTCCTGAGTAGCAAACAAAGTACTGTGCACTGTTCAGGTACTTTCCAGAAAGCAAAATAAGGAGGTATCTGCTGAACTGGGAGGTGGGTTGTTTACTTTGCTCTTTTATGTTTTATTAACCCTGTACTTTATTTTACCTGACTTTAAGAGTCTTGACTGGGAAAATGGAAAACATTTTTTACTTTGAATACATTCCTCCTGAATGCATCTGAATGTAAGGCTGCATGCATTAACAGAGAAAGCTTGTAGGTGGATTTATGAAAAATCCATTTTAACCACTCTACTGACAAATCAGTGTTGTTCTGTGTCTTAAAATTGGTGCTCATCTGCCATTCAGCCTTGACTGGCTCATCATGTGTTTGAATCTGCCAGGTCTGCTGTGGTCAATACTACCATGAAATGTAAGTTTAAACCCCTGTTTCTTCTGGGAACAGCCCAAAGGAAAAAAAAATCCTTCAAGCTCTGAAAAATCATTTTCCCTATGAAAAATGTATACAGAGAGTACATAAAACATAGTTTAGGGACAAGTTATTTTCATTTATGACACCTTTATTTTATCAATATTCCTATAATGGAATACTGCTTTCTTGGTATTTTCTGTCTGGAATCATTATTTCAGTAAACGTGGCTAACTCACATTATAACAAATGTACCCAGCTAATTCCTACCCTTTGTCTCCTCCAACAACTTAGATTTCAAACAGTGTGCTTTTCCAGAGTGAACATATTGACAAATAACCAAAACATCATTAACTCAGCTAATGCCTGGACTCACAGACAAACAAAAAAGTGAAAACAAAACTACAAAATTAAGCTTCAGCATCAGAATTTCAATTTAAATCCCAATTAGTAAGCATGTTGTAATATTTTAAGCATGTTTTGTATTTTAAATTATATTATATGCTTAGGTGGTGTGAGATTTCACAAAAGCAGAAAAAGCATTATGCTATCAGTGTTTTCATATGCAGGTTTTGTAGAAGTGATGTCTAAAACATGATAAATTGTGGATTGTGGTGGACCACAGCACAGATGAACATGGTTTCACAGAGCAACTTTTCCATCACTAAAAGATTTTCTTTGTCAAAACTGAAGAAAGAAGTAGTGTCTGTCTACTAAACCAGAAGTCAGAAAGCCAAGAAATTATTCACAAAACGTCAGCAATTAACCAAACATCAATAATCCATAATTACTTGGTGTGATTAAAATCAAAGGTGAATGACCAACACAAAAAGGCCTTGGATAAAGCTGGTCCTCAAAATTATCTTTTTCATATTTCTTACATCAGGCATTGAAGTTTAGTTTACTTCAAAAGCAAAATTCTTTTTTTTTCAGTGTTCTAATAAGGGAAAAGAATTTTCTTTTCCAGTGGGGATTGGTTGAGTTGGAGTAACACCATCCTAGATAGATTTGAACACTCTGCTGCCTTTGGCTCCAAGAGCAGGTCCACAAAAGCCTGTGGATTTGGCCATAATAATGAATTTATTGAGGTCTGCTGTGCCCACTGGCCACCTCTTGCTCTCTGGGGTTCAGTACAGATGCAGGAACAGCCCTGCAGAACCTGCACCAGAGTCTTCTCCAGTCCAATAGAATGGCCAAGGCTACTTAAAACATCTCTGCTCAGGTCAATAAAACAACTTAGTTATTAAAAGTAATGGTCTTCAAGGGTGTGGCACATTTTATGCTGTGGTTGTACACACATGAGGAGGGGTAGACTATGGGGAATTACTTGTGGTGATTAATCCAAGCTGAGCCCATGCTTTCAGGGGTTGGTGGCTGAGGAGGAGGGAGCAGTTCTGATTTTTTATTGAATTAGTGAGAGGAAGGAAATGGGTCCCTCATGGATTTGGGAGAATGCACAGAGAATTCCCACACGGCTTTGACCAAATCACTAAAGAGCTAATTACAGAATTAAGCAGTCTTTTTGACTGTTGGCAGAACAAAGTCCTGTCAAAATTGGATCTCAAATCCTGCCCTATAAAACAGCACTTAGTGCACACCTGTATCAATAAATTGTCCATATTAGGAGCAGTGTATTGACAGATCAGCAACACTCATGTTAAGGCTTCCATGCACACACCACATATGGGGAGCTTTTACCCACAGTAACTCTCATCTCCTAGAGGTCTAGAAAAGATCACCTGTGCAAATTCAGCTACCTAAATTCAGGTGGGTATTTGTACTTTTAGCCATGAGAAGTGAGCTGGCATTTCAGACTGAAAAACCACTTTCAAATGCAGTAAATAGCTGTGATTCCTCAGATGCTCAGGAATGTAATCAATCCCTGAACAAGGATTTAAGTGCTTAACTTCAAACACACCAAAAATTAAAATGCTCACCTAAAACTTGAAAGGAAATCAAATCAAAATAACACAGGGCTTGATAAAGACATCCATATATAGAAGGCACTCATACCTCACCTAGAAGACTAATTTACTGATCAAAGCAGAGCTCCAAACTGAAATACTGGTTGAGAACAGGTAATTTAAGGTCACACCTGATCTGTTCTGTGCTGGTGCTTTGCTTTAACTTTCCTGGGTACAGAGCAACTAAATAGCTGATAGGAGGAAATCAGCAAGATGATAAGCTTCTAAAATTTAAATCAGTAGTAGATCTTTCTACTGGGAACAGTAGGTTGAACTGAGGTAAAAGATAATATCTTGTAGTTTAAAAGCTAAAAAGAAAATATACTGAGATTTGAAGTTATATGATGCTGTACTACACTGATAAGCCTTCAGGAATTAGCACAAATCAAATACAAGCAGAAATGTTATTCAACTCCCCATGGAGCTATTAATGTAGGATTACTGGAGATAGACAGGAACACTTACCCATCTTTTATGAAAAATGCCAAAATAAATATGACTAAACTTCTTACACAAACAGTTTTTTAACAGAGGTTCTTCAGAGAGTAATAATGACCAAGCCTCCCCAAGAACTTTTCCCAGTTAAAACAACTAATAAGTCATTTAAGGGCCAGTCAGCACTAATTTGTACTGCTGAAAGAATCCATGAATATGGACTAAGGTAGAATAATTTACCTTGAGAACTTCTGGTGTGTGCATACATTACAGATTTATAAACAGTCATATCTGTGTACCCTAAAATCTTCCACATTCATGGCTAAGAAAGAATGGATATCTCTGCTGGTTTTGTAAGAAATTACGAGATTATTTTTTGGCAAAAAATTAGGATTTTGCCCCAAATCTCATTTTCTTTGAATCATAAATTTCAGGGAACATTTTCATATTTATAACACTTTCCATTTTAAAAATTTAGCTTTTTAAAATAAAACTGGAGCTGTTTGACTTCCTATATATAAACAAAGTATCAAAGAAACTAAAACTTTATATCATGAATGTTTTCATGCATCTTCTGCTATAAACATTTTATCTTTTTCTTTCTTTGAGTGATTTTTAGTGTAGTTTTTATTGGATATAACTCATGAGAATTAGATGCTCTTGACTTCAAGACACAACTATACTTCTATGTTTCTAAATTATCAGCATAATTGGAATCATCTTTTAAATCTGGAATGAAATATTAAAGCAAAATTACACAATTCCTGAAACATTAAAAACTATTAAAATTTTAAATACAGTAATTAAAAAATAGTTTCATTTTCAGATTCAGTTTTTTGCTGTAAATGCAAATGTCTGTCAAAGATTTTTTCTTTTGTTTGGAACACTTGTAAATTCCATGTGCCTAATGTGTAATGTCACATTTTATTCATTTGCTTTTATAACCAAATAAATACTTTCTTTTTGGAATTTTCACAAGTTTGAGTTAGAAAGCCTTTTGATACTCCAGGATTTTTTAATATGTAACTCATTTGCAAAATGCAACCTTGGAAGGCCAAAAAGAAGGGTGCACATCCTAAAGTGCACCAAGGACCATTCTCTAGAATACACATTGCAGAGCCCACAGACCTCAAATGGAGATACAAAGGTGACTCTGTGAATCCCGAAATCTGCTCTGGGCTATTCCCAAGCACTGGGACTCGACCATCTTGAACTGAAGCTTCTATGCCAGTTTGCATGAAAATTAAGGAAAATTTCTCAACAGAGTAAAACAATATTTCTCTTTTTATAGCTGGAACTTTGAATTCTTTTAATTAAAAAACAAAAAGGCATATTAATCATATGAGAAATTTGTTGTATATCTCTCTCTACTATATATTCTTTCCATCTTCCATGAATGATCTTGGCTCCTTCACTCATTTCTTTGAGGACACTTATTCCATGCTCATTGTTCTACCTCTGCTGTATTTCTAGTTGTAACATAAATAAAAGCAAAAGCTGCTTTGAAATAAAATCTACTCAATACAGGCTTGCAGAAATTCATTGGCTGGCAGATCCTAAAACATGTGTGGTCAACAAAATAAATACCAGTGGTGAATCAGTACATTTTGAAATCTCCAGGAAGGTGTGCATGTTCAAATTCTCCCTTAAAGATGATATATGAGTGAATTACAGACATGCTGAGTCACATAATTTAAATTTGGATAGAAGTTTGTGCATCCTAGTGGATTCTTTACTAACAATAAACACAAGATCTTAAGATCTTAACCCAAATCCCATTAATGTGAATAGAAACATTTCACTTTGCTGAATCTGTTCCCTGCTGTAGTCAAGGAGAACAAAATTCAGTATAAAAATAAAATAAAAAGAACTTAAAAAAATGCTTTCAAAAAAAAACAACAAAATTTTTTGTTACAAAAACAAAATTAACTTGTTCTCTTACAAAAATAAATTATTCTCTTTAGTTCATTATCCCTCTCAGGCTGTGCCAAATTTCCCCAGATAGCATTCAATAGTCATTTGATACATCTGATGCTCAATGCTCTCCTCATGTCTGCAGCACTCCAGCTCTGAAAGCAATACTTGTCAGAAATAAACTTAATTGTTACAGCACCAGTATTAACAGTAAGAGGGAAAAATGCCTCAAGGAAGGAAACTTCTGCACTTGAAACCACTCGTGTGGCTGTTTGATTAAGAGGAAGTTACTGAGGGTTGCTGAAGATTCCCTTCCCCACAGTTCTTATCCATTTCAAGGATAAATGCACAGCAACGTGCCTTACAGATTTTTCTCCTTTATAGAGAAGCATTTTTGAGAATGTTTTATGGTAAGTATTTGTTTGTTGTCTTGCAAGAAATGAAAGACCAGCCTGGAATTCACAACTGCATGGTGTACCTAATGTCCAAAACTTCATTACAGACTGCTCTGAGTTATCCATTCTATGCCCTGCAATGTATGTGTGCCACACCAAACATACCTCTGGGAAACCCCCCTGGAGAGCTTACCAAATTTTCTGCAGTAATTCCTGATCTGAAACAATATACAGTGCTGCACCAATAAGAATTTTAGTAAATACAACTGTTCTGATGGCAGAGGTAGTATAGTTGCATTAAAAGCAAATTTAAATAACTGCACAAACAGTTATATTTATCTTTTTTTTTTTCCTTTTTTTTTTCTTGGCAGTTAGTATAGTACATTATGTCCAACACCTAAATATGAAAACACTGTTCTTGAGGTTATTTAAAATTCATCACTTGTATTTCCTTTTTTTTTTTTTTTTTTTAGTCTTGCCTCCATTGAGGATTTATATACTCACAGAGATAACCAATCACCTCTGTTATTGCTGCACACATTTTAGATGCAAGATTAAAACATTGAAAAGAAAAATAAAGGACAAAAAACAGAAAAAACAAATAAAAAACTGTTTTCAAATCTGGTAGGATTTGGAATAGCTTCTGCTACTAAAATTTTCAGAACAGTCATGAAACGCTCTATTTCCAAACTAACAAACACTTCCAAAGTTAAAACAAGACTTGGCCTGGAGCCACACAGTCTTTTCCACAGAGCTGAAGTCCTGCAAGGTCTACAAGACAAAATAATAAATAAATAAAATTCCCAGCTGGAAATGAGGTTCCCAGGTGAGGGCTGGTCCATATCTAAGGGAGGGTGAAGTTGGGACAGCTGCACCTTTCTTTGCTCTGCACTGTCCCTGACATAATCCCATTGCATTTATAGAAGTGTCCTCAATACTTACACTTCCTCTGAGCCAGCCTACACCAACACTGGCAGCTTTTGAATAAAATAAACCCAAATAAAAAGTAAGCAGATAGAAAACCTGCTTTGGGATTAGCTTTTAGCATCAGATAATGCTTGGGATGGCTTGACCTGCCATTGTCCTGAAATAATACCTGTACTGTATGTCAGCTTCATCTAAGGATAGAGGGAAAAACAAATGGTGTTCACAAACTGTGAAATGAACAGTGATGAACAAACCTGTCAGAGCACAGCTACTGTGTACCCATCATACTCAATATGTTAAAGAATAATAAAGTGCACTGATAAGGAAGAGTATATAAAATATTTCAATATCCAAACCTGCAAGCTTCCTTCCTTTATCATGATTTATTTTCTAAGTCCTTTTTTGGTTTTGTTTGTTTGTTTTTTTCTTTTATCCTCCATTTGATCAAGACAGCTTCTAAGTCTATATTGTGTTTATGTTACCACATGCCTTTGCTTAGATTCTCACAGAAATTTAATTCCAAACTTTGAAGTCTAAATGCAAATGTAGTGGTTAGATGTTTCAATCCCTCCCAATCCCAGAAATTAGGGAATACAACAAATGACAGTTTCCCAAGATAAATACCAACTCACATTTTTTTAAACTATAAACTTTATCAGATTTGTCTGTACCACTCCATTTTACAAATGTCCACATGCATCTGTATTGCTGCAGTTTATATAAATACACCTCTAATCTCAGAGCACACACTTTAGTGTTTGTTCAGTTACAAAGAGAACTTTTAATATTCAAGGGAGCAAAACCCACAGTGTTTCCAAGGAGTAGAAAGGTCTGCAATTTACTAGCTGTTACTTCCTACAAAAATGCTGAAATATGCAGGGTTGGGAGGTGATATTTAGCACAACTAAAATACTCAAGGAAGATTAGACACAGATGAATTCCAAAAGATGAAGGACTAATCAAAACGTGAACATCAGAAACTTTCAGACCTCCCATATGTATTTCACAACTTTTTTAACAGATGGAAACCAACTAAAAGTGGTTATGGCAGAAGGGGGAGGCATTTTGCATTTTCATGCAGGAAAATGAAATGGAAATATATCAAACCATATGATTTCATTTTGTTGGTTGCATGTTTTGAATATTTCCCATTTTCATAAACAAGACACTGCAAGCATGCATTTGTTTTTGCTGTTTGGAAAGAGAGTGGAAGGAATTTTCAATTTTGGAGTGAATTGTTTTTTAAATACTTGTACACTCGTTCTTTGCTTGTAGAAGGAAATAAGTCTGGCCTGTTACTGCTGAACTGTACAGGATTATTTTCAGTATTATAGAGTTGTTACATTGCCCAAACTCACAAAAATATAAGTAGAAAAAGAACTGAGGAAAACGATATTTATATGTAAAATAACAGGGCATTAACAACTGATTTCTTTCAAACTTTAACCAAATGTTTCAGTGACAAATTTGAAATTTTGGGAAGCAAGATTCAAATATTAGATTTTGCTACTGTTCATGTAGTATAGTTTTGTTTAATTCATATCACCAGTGTTTCTGTGTCACATGTGGAGATTCAGTATAAATATTTTATTTAGATACTATTCCTAGAATAGTAGAAATAATAGCCTATGGGCTAATGAATAACCTATGGGCTCCTTTAAAATAAAAACAAAAAGATGAGAAGTTATAACCAACATTTAAACCACTTAGAATAATATTTTATTGCTTAACATGAAACAAAGAAATATTAAAAAGCTACACCACAGCAATGCTGTTGGAGACTACCTAGAAGGCTGATGTATGTGGTCCATGGCTTGGGAAGGCTTCTGCCTCCTCCTCAGCCTCTCCCCATCACTGTTCCAGCACAAGGAGCACATTTCACAAGGGCATTTTCCCTTGGAGGACTACAGACAGCCTCCTCTTCTCAATAATCTTGTTTTTCATCTGCTGTCTGGTGAGTATTTCAGCAGGGAGGAGAGGCACTGCTGCTCCCCTCCTGCATGGGGTGGTTCCTCACAAAGGCAGAAAACCTTGTGAATTCCCACCTCACACACAAAGGAACAGAAACAGTGGGGATCCCAGAGACCCAGGGACGAGATGTAATTAGTGTTACCTGTAAGATTCAATTTGCTCACCTCAGCATCACCTCACCCAGCACAGCCTGCAGCTGGAATCCCCTTTCCTGGCTATTCCAGTGCTTTACTCTTCCCACAGCCCACAGTTCATTAGCAGAACCATTCCCTGAATAGGATGCTCTCTGATACAGACTGATGGGTCACACTGGGGGCTGTACCACAGCATGTTGACAGAAGGGAGTGCCAGGTTCTCTAGGAAACTCTGCTTGGTGCTTGGCAAACATGCACACTTGAAATCCTGACACTCATCTAATAAAATATTTTCCTTTCATATATGAAAGTGTCACAGTTTTGAGCTGAGTGATCATAGAAGATTGTGCTTTCGAGCATGTTCATAATATTATTTCTCTGAGTATAAGAGGAAGAAAGGATGAAATTTTTGTCTTAGGTTTCTGAACAGACCTCACACTGCAAATGCAACCAAAGCCATGCACAATGTAGGAAAATAAAGCTTTTATTTATATATGTATGTACAACCCTGAATTTCAACTCAGCTTCTCAGTGTTTGGTTTTGAATCTTAAATATAGTTCAGAAGTAAGTTCTTTTGCTTGCTATCCCATAATTCTCCCCAACATTCCAATTAATGTTTGTGTATCTTTATGTGCACCCATATCCAGATGTATACCTAGGCATGAAGAAAAAAAGGGAACAATAATGCTGTACATCAGAAAACCAATAAGGTAAGAGGTTTTAACAAATAGTTCCAGGAAGGAAATGAGAAGAGAGTTTAGGAGATGTAAGAGAGTAATTTATTGTTGAGCCTGGGCTGGTGGCTACATGTACATGATGATAATTTGTCATTGAGGGGATTCCAGAAGATGCCCTGCAGGAGGAAGATAACCTGTGGCTGGTGGTTAAACCTGAGCTAGGGGCTGGAGGTGTCCAAGCTGACTGGGGCTGAGGGAACCTTTAATAAAAGCTCAATGGGAAATGACAAAAATCTTCCACTGTTAACACCAAAAGAGGAGAAGTGGAACAAAGAGCAAATTTGTTTTGAAAACTAAAGTAATAATTCAGACCCTGTCAAAACCTAGAAGTCAATTTTGCAATTTGTTATTATGCAAGTTATTTTTCTTAAGAAGTTTTAAAATTAAGCTTCCCTGATCAGCAGGTACTAAAAAACCTGCCAGCATTAATAAAGGACATTATAAGGCACTCACAACTAAAGCACTTGAAATAAATCTATAGATCATGATAAAAAATTTTAAATTATAACAACTTAATCTTTCTTTTGTAGCTTCATAATAGCTAAAAGTGGACAGAAGTTGAACAGAAAACAGACCATGAGAACAGAAAAAACCTGACCCAATAATTACATCTATCATAAATAGAAAATATGGGCAGACAGAAATTCTTCTGAAATCAGGAAGACAACATTTTATCTATTGTCAGGAATAATGATTGCAGTCTCCATGCCTCCATAAAAATCATTTATTAGTGTCAGATGGCTGTATCTCATTTCATTCTTGATTTACAAAGCAGACTGGTATCTGTGGGCAGATAGGAGAGGAAGAAGAGGATGAATCAAGTCATAGTTTCTTTGGCTTTTGGAGAAAACAAAAAAAAAACAAAAAAAAAAACAAAACAAAAAAAAAAAACAAAAAAAAAACAAAAAAAAAGAAACAAGTTCTAAGATGCTTGATCTTGTCAGTGAGTCTGTAATTAACACTTGCCCAAATATGAGATCAGCATCCATTTTCATCTCTTTGCAGAATGTGTAAATCACTTTCTACAAAGCAGATTGGGTGACTCCATTATTTTCATCATGTCCTTAAAATAACACCTTTGCTTTTTCAGTGCATTTCCCCTCTCTTCATCTTACAGCAGCTGTGTACAGCCAATAATGCCTGACACAGTTGAAAAGCTGGGGGTGGATTGTTGAGTTTTTTTGAACATCTAAATTCTTGTTTTCTGACAAGCCTGCTAATCCCAAGTGCTGTTTTTAGATACCAAAATTACATGTTAAGGAACAGATTCAGGATTTCCTTTTCAAGCCCCCGTAAAGAGAAGATTGCACACCAAAAGAGAAAGAAAGAGGGGGAAAAAAGAAGGTAATTTTCATACTGCTTAGTAGTTCATGCATCCCTACAGTTTCAAGGATGAGAAAAATTTTAAGGGTCTCTGGCAATATCACCCTGTGCTGGTTTTTCTCCTGTCACCTGCACTTTGAAAAAAGTGTCAGGGAACCAGAGAAAGCCACCAGCCCAGTCAGAGCAAAACACCAGCAGGGTGAGGGAAGTTCAGCCATCCTGGGATCAGAAAAATTGTCTCCCAGATGAAGGGAGGTCTGAGTTATCTACATCCTCCCACACACAAAATTCCATCAACTCCAAGAGAAGCTCTTCATTATCAGTGTGGAATCTTCACATAAAAAGTTAGAATGACAGTGGATTAGGAAGTATGAGCAGGTGCAATAAAGAATTATGAAAGACTATGCCAATTTATCTTTCCATTCATGATTTTCCTCTATTTCAAATTTTTATGTAAGCAGCAACACAGGGAAAATAAAATAGATTGTTTTCACCTAAAATAAAAGGTCTTGAAAGTACTAAAAAGTTAAAAAAATCCAAAAAACAGACATGCTAGCAACCCTTATTACATTGTTTTTGGGCACTGTGAACTCCAGACTCAAGAAGAAGAAGCAAACTGACTGCCACTGCAGAAATAAAACTTGGAATGAGATTTCTCCTCCATCTTCTACCTTCTAAGAATGTTATGCTGTTGCTCCTGAGCTTCCTAAAGTCCAATGTCCAAACCTGCTAATTCTCACCCTGAGCCTTGTGCTCCACTTGAATATTCAAGTGGATTTCAAATAATTGCACTATCTGCCCATGCTAATAAGCATATTAAGGTTTCTAAAAATTGCAGTAGAACTTTGTTTCACCTAGGCTTGGATATCAGAGGTGGACAGGCATTTTGGGTTGCAGTTCATCTACTGCTTCCTACTGAATGGAAAAGGGACTCCAGGGTTAAGAGTTAGAGTGTTGACATCTCTGCCAGAGGTACTGAGGGTAGGAAAGACAAATCTAATCTCAAATGTCAAAAGTTTGGTGTGTAAACTTGTGTTTACAAATAAAGAGGACAAATTGCAGTATGAAACATGTTACATGATGTGCCTTTAAGAGCAAAAGTGTTTTTCTCCCTCAGAGAAGAAAGAATGAGGAGATGAAACCTTTTATTAACATTTCTAGATTGCATTCAGCAACTGTAATCCTTTGAATAAATATTAACTCAAACCAATTCTTTTATTTCACCAAGATTTCTACCTAAGGTATTTGACACTACAGGTAACAGAAAACAATGCAGCTGAAAAATACATGCAGATGGAAATAACCAATATACCTGGCCTCAGAATGAAGATTATCTCAATGAACTAATATAGTACACAGAAAGTTATTAAAAGTGGCAGGAAACAATTCTCAAAGCTTTAAGAAATCCTTTAGGATATGCAGCATCTTAAAGTGGGTAGCCTAGTCAAGTAGTGGATGGCATTGTAAAAACTGTTTGGACAAATATTAAAAGTTAAGGAATTTTATACAATCACTGTCTACACATGGTTTCAAACAATGACATTAACATTTCTTAAATTAGAGATCAATAGCAGAAATTTCAGAGAAAATCACAGACCATGGTGGAAATTGCAATATTTGAAAAATTTTGAAGCTCTCAAAAGCCCTTCCCATACAGAGATTGATCTTTTGATGTCTTTTGAAATGGACTTTTATGGACTTCTGTGTTTTCCTTGCAGAAGCACACTGTAGAAATAGGAGTCAAAGTTATAGTTTTAAGTTGTTCTTCAACAAACAACCTGTCTCCTGATTGGATTTAGGGAATTAATTTGACCCATAAACTTGCAAGTTCCTGTCTCTCGAGTTACTCTTTCAGATAAAACTCATAAAAGCAAATTACTGGCAGCTTGCAGCAGGTTTTAAAGCTGCCTGCAAGTTAGATGCTTTTATCTCTGAAAAATGAGGCCTCCTGCTCAGAACAAACTGGTCTGTCAGGCACTGCCTGAACTTGGGTTCTTGCACCACAGACTAGGAAAAGCTGAAAAATATTTAGGCCAGTGACCTGCCTGATTGCTTTTTGAAACATCCTATAAAGGCACACACTATTAACATGATATTTCTTCAGAATCTGCAAGTATATAATTTATGAGATACATACTGGCTTCAATTCCTCCTAGGCAACACTTATTTTTATATCATTTTTTTCATTCAAAGGATAGATTGACATGAAGTCATTAAGAAGGTATTCATGTTCTGAACAGCTATCATGAAACATAGAAGCAAGCACAAAAATTCACAGCTTTCCAATCAAGAAGATTATCCCAATCTGGCTGTGTCATTTCTTGGTAGATAACACTGATTATCTTCAAATTGTTTTCTCAGTCTCTGCTACACCATCTCTACTGCAAGATATTTAAACAATCTGTATTAGAACTAAAACAATACTAAGCGGTTATGTGGAGGATTAAACTGAAAAGGAAAGGCCACCATAAATTGTATTTATAAATGCTTTCCTAAACTTAATAAAGGGAGGAAAAGTACAGTGAGAAGAAATGTAAGAAGTTAGTTTGTTAGCAAAGAATGAACTATGAAGAACCTCAGAAGACAGAACAAGTTTTAAAAAGCAGAAAAGACAGAAATATAATTCGGTAGGAGGAGAACTAAAGTTACAAAAAACTTTAAAATACGCATTCAACTTTATGTTTTATTTTTTACATGTGACTATCTGGCATTGTTATTCACAGAGGTGGGTTCTGCAGATTCCAGATACATAAACAAAAGGTTTATTATTTACAACAAAACATACTGTCCAAGTTGTTTCCAGTATGTAAGCCTTCCTTCTGTCCAGTCCTGATCAAAAGTAAATAGCACTGATTACCAAAATTGCACTACAGAGCTTTGTAAATGAGCCAGTAAATACTGCAGAGCTCACCTCAGCACAATGCTGAAAATGTTGAGTTGCAGTATAAAGTTGAAATGAAACCTTTTTACTTGTGAGGTTGAGTTTCTGTCACTTCATTTTATGTTGAGTAGCACCTTAATGAAGGAAATACTCCATCTGACCCCAGCAGGATTCACAGCAGTGTTTTGTGTGAAGGGCTTTAGAATCTGATCCATTAAAAAACCTGCACCCTAAAGACAGCATGGAAATACCTGAGCATTCAGATCACATGTATCCACCTAAAGCACAACAAAAGTACACCCTTTATAACCATAAAAATGCACCTAAATCATTTAACCAGAACTTAGTTATAATTTTATTGTGTATCTCACTGTTCCATTTCCTACAGAGCTTATGACTGTTCACAAGATACTGCTGACTCTGTCCAGCTAAAGGTTTTGTCCCTGGAAATGACCAAGGCAAGATGGCAAGTGCTGAGACCTGAGCACTTCCAGGAGTTTAACCAAGCCCTGATACTGCTGCTCTAAGGCAGACAGGACTGAGCTGCAGCTTTCTGCCCTGGGCAGGTTCAGTGGGACGCTGCTCCCAGCTCAGTGTGCTGTGCACCATCACAGAGCCACTCTGGGAGTGTTACACAGGTAATTACACCCAGAATCCCTCCTTTCGATTTTCTGTGCTGTCACAGCTTCACCTGAGTGCTGGTTGAGCAGTTTGCCTTGCAGCAACCTGCAATTGGGCTCTGGATGAGCCAATGAGGTGAAAAAGCAGCAGAAATGCAGCAGTGGGTTGCTCACCCACCTGAAAATGCAGGCTTGCTCCACAGAAACCACCTCAGCAACAGCAGCCAAATGAGGTCACATAAACACCTTCCTGAAATCTACAGAAAGCTGCTCTAAGATTAAATTTTTCATCTTTTAAAAATTTGTTTACATCCACTAGCATGAGAAACACTACTGTTTAGGTAAGAAGTTATAATTATTTTTAAAGAATGAACACATGTAATAGTTGTTCTCTCACTACCTAAAATGTAAATCACTCTATGGGAAATTTAAGATGTGTCTGTACATAAATCTATTCAGTCGTGTACATACAATAATTTTGTAAAAATAAATCATCATAAATCAAAATAAAAACTCTTTTTATGCAATAATTGCTATCAATATTTCTAGAAAACATTGTTTTCATTTAACGAATGATTTATAAACAGTAGTAAAGTGGTGGACCCCTAAAAAGAATTTTTTAAGACTATATTGCATGCAGCTGAATTTTTCAAGACAGAAAAAATCCACTTTGTTATTTAACTTGTTACTGATATTGCATGTTAAAGAAGTTAATCTTATTTCACACAAGCCACAAACTTATTAATGGAACCAGAAATTTAAAGCACATCACCATCATCATTAATCATGATCTAGATCTATGAAATCATTTTTGTATACATGAATGAGACAGGCAGTCTGTTTTATTATTTAATTTTATTCAGAAAAGACTTAATTTCTATATTACAGGGACAGGTCCCTCACCCAAGCTAAAGGATGCAAACCATGCCCTGACCATGCTGTGGTCAATGTACTAGTGCTGCATTTTTTTGGCTCCCTCAAGGAGCCAGAGTCTATCCAGTTGCTTGAGGGCTTTAGCCCACAGGACAGAAACTTGCTTTTCTGTCAAGAAAGACAGATTTAAGTTCTGACTGCAAAAGTGCAACAATCAATCCATCCTTTTTGGAAAACTGAAGGACTGATGGGTAGGAAATAGGATAAGAGAAGGTGCTCAAACAAAAGTCCTGGGGTGATGCCACAACAAAATCCAGAATGGAAGACCCCACAGCAGTCCCCAGAAAGCTCCTTACAGAGAAAACTTTCTTTTGCTGACACTCAGCATTTTGGAATTAGGACTGCTGTAGATTTAATTATTATTTAATTACAAGTAGTAGGCATAGACCACAAAGGATTTTAGGATGCTGATATTTTAACTTTTCACTTGAGGATTTTCCATCCCAAACTTGCTTCTGATACAAATTATGTAAAACTCATCACAATGTACAGAAAGGAGAAAAATTCCCTTTCAAACCTGCACCATTTCTGCACTCTTCCAGGAAGAAAACTGCTGCCTCTGTCCTGTACACATGAACCCTGAAAGGCAGAGTACCAAGGACCCTCACAGACACTGTTTACCTGCTCTTAGGACCAGGGGAAGGCTGCATCCCACAGTGGCTCTAATTCCAGCCCCTATCTGGAGCTTCACAGGAAAAATGCCTATGCACAATACCACTGATATCTCACTCTTTTTTTTCATCTAATTCTCATGCTTTAGAAATAGAAACCTAAAAAGGGGTGGTAACAGAGGGAACTGTAACCTTTTCTTACTCTATCTTTTATTGGATTAAATTTTTTAATTCCCATCGAGTTTCACATTATTTCCAGCCACACCATTTGTCATGAATATCATACTTCCCATTGCTATTGTGCTTTGCAAAACTGAACCTAAAACCAATAAACAAAGCTTTCACTTCATCTTCTTTGATGCCAGCCTTCTAATCTTACAGTAGCAAGACAGGGCACAGAAAGCAGAGCTGAAGAAAAACTGCATCGATTTACTAGTAAAAAAAAAATCCTGCTGATATGGACTAAGTCAATCTCTCTGCAGGAAAAACTTACACAGAGAGACCCCAAGAGATCATAAATTTACAACCTAGCTTAAAATTATGGAATTTATAATAGACTTGCCATTTATTTAGTGAGAGGACTTTTAAGGAAACTGCTCAGCTGGATTGCTTTTCCATTACTGAAGCACAGCCATCAACTGTGAAAACAAATAAACCCTGTATTAACTACCATAATACACAGATTGAAAATAATCAGGCAGATCACAAATTACACGTTTGACTAATAATATGAAAATGCATTTTAGATTTCTGTACTTACTCAGATTGGTAGGTGCTCTTTTAAAGCTTAGAATGAGGGGGAGTTCTTGAAAGTTTCTTATTGAATGCCTCTTGATTTAATGAAGTAAGATTATATATGGAGCAAACTGACAAAATCTTTTTATCTAAGGGATGAAAATCCTTTGGGGCTTGTTCCAGATCTGGATAATGTCCTTGACTGTAGCATGTGTGGTAGAATCAAATAAGGTATAAATATATATATAAAAGATATTTAATGAAGATAGCAAAATAATGCAAAAACAAAGCTACTTAAAGAAAACAAGTCCTGTTCTAGTTGACTGACTAGAAGTTGGTTTCTTGCTCTGAAAACCTACGCTGAAGGTGATGCAACTTCTCCAGATCAATGATGTATAGGTAGAACAGTAAAAAAGGCTGCTACTTCTTTTTAGAGGACTAAATACAGGGCAAGGAAGATTTTTGCTTTAAGTATATCACCTGTACATGATGGTTTTTATTTATATTATGCATTCTTGTACTATTACAACTTCAGTTGAAAATTCTCATTACCAGACTCACCAACTGTTTTTAACTAGCCTGAGAAATGTTTCAAAACCTGAGGCTATGAGCCAGTTCTGTAACATCACAGAATTTTAAAATGGCCTGGTTTGGAAAGGACCTTAGAGATCATCTCATTCCAACACCCCAGCTGTGGGCAGGGACACCTTCCACAAAAATCAAGTTGCTCCAAGCCCCATCTAAGGTGGCCCTGAACATTCCAGGGATGGGGCAGCCCCAGCCAGCACAGGGGGCTCTGGGCTGAGTGCCCATGGCTGGGGCATGTCCAGCCTCTCACCCATCCCCAGCTCCTCCTCCAGGGCTGCTCTGGCTCTGCTCATCCCCAGCCTGGACTGGTGCTGGGGCTGCCCTGACACAGGAGCAGCACTCTGGACTTGGCCTTGTTAAACTGCTGATTTGGATGGCTAAGCCTTAGCATGAGAAGTTAGGCAAATTGCACCATTTCCAAATAATACAGGGAATATATTACTTTTTTACTATCTTGCTAACTACCCTGAGGAGTGTTGTTACACTTTGAAAAGTTAAGAAATGACACAGGCTTTCAATTACCCACAGGAAATATCCACATATAAATTAATCTAGTAGCATAAGTACATAAAATACTTAACAATTTGCTTAACAAATTCCTATCCATAAAAGCAAAGTACCTGGAATATCACAAAAAATCCCCCCAAAACAACAACAACAACAAATTTGAAAGCAGTAGTAAATATCTGCAAAGAATTGTGCTGGAATACTGGTGTTGTTCTTTATAATTTTTTTTTTCCTAAAGTAACAAAAAAATACAGATCTGACAGGACAGCTTGCTTTCAGGAATCTGTTGCTTAAGTGAACACAGAAGTCTTGTACTTCAGTATAAGGTCATCCACTCTTCCACAAAACTACACTCCTGTTTCTTCTTTCAATTGAAATACTTTCAGCTTATCCTACCTCATCAATTTTCAATAACTGTGCTTCCTTCCTTGCTGGAAGAGGTAACTGCTGTGTACAGACATTCCTTTACAGAGTACAAGTACACTAAGACATATTGACTCTTTAGGAATCATGCCAAAATAGGAGCTCTGGACTCCAGCAATTTGGATGCTATGTTAGAATTGTTTAAAACATTGTGATTTCCACTAAAAATACCAAAAGCCGTGGCTTAAGACATTTAGGCCAAGTGTGGATGTGGAAAAGGATCTAAAACTCACAGTGGGTCTAATTTGTCCAGTTAGCAAGCACACAATTGGATTCACCTAGAGGCCAATGACATCCCAGTTCACAATGAATACTTCAAATTAAATAATATTTGGCCTAACTGCAAGGCTCAATTCTGAATACATCTGATTCTCCCCACCATGAGAAAAAAGGTCAGAGGTAATCTCACCCTGCAGGGAGCTTGGGTTTCCATCCTACTCCACCTCCTCACTGGAGGAAATCCCAGGAAAACTCTTTATTCTCTCCTGCAAGATGCTTCCCTGCTGGGGAAGGAGATGCAGAAATGAAGCAAGACAGTGCCTGGAGGCCACTCCTGCCTTCTCCAGCTTCCACAGCCTGTAAATCAATTTGCTGTTTCACTTGCAGTCAAACTACACAAGGAAATTTACCATCCCAATGCCCCACAAAGAAAAATATGTCTCTTTAAAAAGCACTGAATTAGTAACTAATTCTGCCCTCTTACGTGCTTGTATGTTTTATAGGTTACGAGTTTAATTTTTCTTTTTTCAACCAAGATTAAAGATCCTTGTTACAAATGATAGATGGGACAATCCTCAATCCACTAATTTCTCTTGAATTCTTTTGAAAGGCTATGAAATATACATTTCTTATTCTTCTTTAACTATATGAATTAAGACTTCAGTGTTGTTCATTGTCATTGAAAACCTTTTGAGGGTCTGGCATCTTTATCTCTATTATTCAATGAATGGATCTTTTAAAAATAAAAAAATTATGCAAAGCTACTAAAAGAACAGTCTATAGCCCTTTTTATTTATCTGAGAACCAAATACTTTCTGACTAACCAAAGTATTTTCCCCATTGTTTGGTATCAATCCCTAGCACAGCTGATACTCGAGGCAGAGATTTTCAAAACGCTGCCTAAGGGATTTAAATGAGGATTATTTTTCTAAGTCTTAATTTTTTCTTTCAAAAAGCACCCTCAGCCTCTACCACCATCTATTTTCCATTTCACATTAACAGATTAGATTTCAAATTCCCTCTGGACAAAAAGATACTGCATCTCAATTGAGGCTGTCAAAGTTTTAGAGAGACAGAAGTTCAGAGAAAGCAATGCAGCTGCTAACTAGGAATTACACCCAACCCCTGCCATGTACTTTGGATGAGAAGGATCTTTTCTCCCCTCTCTCCTCTCCTCCCAGACAAACAGCCACAGGACCAGAGGAAATAACACCAAGCTGCTCCAGGGGAGGTTCAGACTGGGCAGCAGGAAGAATTTCTTTACTGAAAGTGTTGTCAAGCCTTGGAAAGGCTGCCCAGGGAGGTGGTGGAGTTACCATCCCTGGGATTGTTCAAAAAAACCCCAACTGGATGTGGCACTCAGTGTTTGACAGGGCTGTGATCAATCAAAGGTTGGACTCACTGATCCTGGAGATCTGTTCCAACCTAAATGATTCTGTGACCCTCCCATCCTTCAATTTTCTTTGTTGAGGAAAGCACACAACCACATGGTTAATTTAAGCACAAACTCACAGTTGAGCAACTAAGCAAAGATGGTTCCTTGATTTGCTGCCCAAAGAAAATATTTGAAATATGCAGACATCTAAAGATGCAGATGAAGGCAAAGTGAGATTTTGTAGGGGAGCCTTGTACTTTCTCTGTGATTTAGATCAATTAGAATTATTCATCTATACACTTCTGAAAATTGCACCCATTTGCCACTTTGGGCACTTAAATAACTTAAGGAAAATGGACTCTTTCCAGTAATTTCAGTCATTGAAAGTACTCAGCATTAAAAGGCATTCTCTGGCTGTTATAATTCTTCCAAATGCTCTGCTAATGGTTTTGGTTACGGCTGTGGTCCTGTCCAGAGAAGAACTGGAGAGGCTGCAGCTCAGTTACCTTAGGAAGGTGATTTTCTCATCCAACTTTACTTGCCTATTTAAAACAGCCACGAAGAAAATCTTCATTTACTCCATGGATCTAATGTAGCAGATTATTTTCTACAAGCTCTAAATTACTCCAGCACTTCTCCATGCCATACACACAATACAAACTTATTTTAGGGAGGGATTGCCTTTGTGGCAGGTGAGTGTGAAGCACTGATGAGCACAGAGAAGGCTCTGGAGCACTGCCTGAAATATCCAAAATACTCACACATCCCAAGGATAAGAAAAAAATTCTGGTACAGGAATGAGAAGATCCCTACTAGAAAACCAAACTGTGACTGTTTCAAGTTGCTGTTTTCAGTGGAATATCAGGGATGATATTGCTTTTCTTTCAGGTGCAGCTTGAGAGGAAATCACTTTGCTAATCAGCTTGGGTTTAGATTTGTAATCACTGAAGCAAGCTGCTTTTTTGTCACTTTTGCCATTGTTTACTAAATATCTAAATGTGATTTACAGTCTGCTATACTGGTAGCTGTACAATATGTATAGTTTATTTTCAGTTTGCAGAAAAAACATGGTGAATTTTGTTCTGCTATGGGTAAACCATATTAAGGAATTACATAAAAACTATATATTTCCAAAGCAGAGGGTTTATTTTTGTTTTGCATGCATCTGATTTGTAGCTCCTATATTGAAAAAGGTTGTGGATTAATTATAGAAGCTATTAATTAATTAATTAGGTGGAAATGAACTAAAAAAAAAAAAAGAAAATGGGCCAGAGATTTGAGAAAGGGTTGTTTTCTATGATCAGGGAACCTTGGAACAAAAAGAGAAAAAAGATGACCCATGGGAGAGAAAAATCACAGTACGTTGCAATTTATACTCTTATTAGTATAACATTTACTGGCATTTCAGTCATATTTGAATTTTTCACAACTTGCCCTTGCCCTCTCCCCTAAAAATGACTGCCAGTTCTACTATTACAATTTGATATCTCTGCAATGTGTAATTATATTTTGACACACATCCCTGATCCTTTTAATTATTATTATTTTTTCTAATTGGATGAATTTCTAATATAACCTAAAATTAATGGTTTATAACTGTGCATAGCTTGCAGCTGATTGGACAGCATAAGTGATCAATAATTTTAATAATCTTGGCTAGATTTGCATGTCACTAGTCTATACAATTAAATAAAAAAATGAAAGAAATGAAACCCACAAATCTCAGTCAATTACTGAAGTATATTATCTGTTTTCAAAGAGAATGGGCCAGATGCTCAGCTAATTTAAATCAGCTCAGCTCACTGATATTTACATCAAGAATATGCCTCAGTATTTTAAATCCCTTTATCTCCAGTATGTAAAATACATAGAAGGCTATTTGGGACAAAAACTGTTCTCATGTGATTGCTAACTACACTAAAGGTTTTAGGG
This sequence comes from Oenanthe melanoleuca, assembly GCF_029582105.1. Classification (NCBI taxonomy): domain Eukaryota; kingdom Metazoa; phylum Chordata; class Aves; order Passeriformes; family Muscicapidae; genus Oenanthe; species Oenanthe melanoleuca. The sequence continues at coordinate 10,318,015 of NC_079333.1, forward strand.
TATAGCAAGGTATTCAACACTATAGCAAGAAAGAAAACCTGCTTTAATATTTTTATCATTTATGGAATTAAATAAATATTCTTATACATTATCAACACTCATTTTAAGACTATTTACCATTGGGGTGTAAGTTACAAGTTTATAATAGATTAATAGATTTTCAAGCATAATTTCTGACATGTACATTTGTGTAAAACAAAGTGTTAAAGAAAATACTTAAACCTTCATGGGAATGTTTAATACTTCTCCTTAAAAGCCTAATTGCTCCCTTTGGAGACATTATAATCTATTGAGTAAATACTTATTTATAGACTTTTTAATTGGTGGATTACATTAACAGATATTAGGATATATTTTGAAGGCAAGAATATTGACCTTGTGTAGTCCAATGCTGCCTTATATATAGCACATTTACTGGCAGAAAATTCTATAATTCTAATTATTAGTGGAATTGATTTTTACAACTTCTGCAAGATTGAGTTCACATATATTTAAAGGAAATATTGGCAAACTGTGTCTTTTCCCTAATAAACTATTGGGAACAGTAGCATTTCAGTCCTACTTTCAGCAGTCCCTAAGCAGTCAAAAACCCAGCTCTTTTCTTTATTCTTTATCTCTGAATTGAAACACAATAAAAATAATAATACAAATCTGTATTAACATTCAAATTCAGCCTTTTGGAGTAAGCTCAGGAGGGAAAGTTGTCATTTTAAAAGGGGACAGCAAGAGCCTGGAGCTACCACTGCAAAACCTGCAGACAACTTCACTATTTTAAACCTGCCCATAAATGAAGAATAGATAATGGTAATAGTCAAAGCATCAAGACAGAGACAAGTTAAGAAGAGGGGGACAGGACCCAACAACTCAAACACTACAAACCTTGGAATGTAAATGACAGGAACAAAGAGCTTATCCTGGGGTGGAAATACATTTTTTCCCCCCTCATAGTCTGTTTCCATGGGGTTGTGCTCCACTGCTTTTTCTCAGATACTCCATCAACAATTTTCTGTATGGGAAGCCCCTTTACTAATTAATTGTACTTTGGTGAAGAACAAGTAGGGAATTGGCAACAAAGAGCCATTATAGGAAAGATCTTTTTATTATTGTGCTGTAAGAGACAGAGGCAGCACAATTTGGCAGATCACCTAATCTCTGTATTTCTCAGATCTCCATCTATTTACTAGATAAAACTCACCCCAGGCAAGAGGACTGAGAGGTTAAATTTACCTTTGCAGAGGAGGGGAATAAAAAAATTATATTGCTAGCTGCTTGGAAGGGCAGATCCCCCTGTAAGTAGGACAAGCAAAAAATATCAGAGACAAGTCTGGACAGTAGGTTCCATCAAAGCTGGTAGAAAAGTTTGCAGACTGGTGTTTTTTTCCTGCCTTTCAACAAAGCTAGACTTATAAATGGCATGGTCAAACAGATTCCACCAGCAGGTGGGAGTCAAAAATTAAAGGCCTGATTCCCAGCTTAGTCTTTGCTCTGTAGCAGCAAGCACAGGCAGTAGAGGTTATTGAACTGGATAAAAAGACAAATGTGTTGCTTCCTCCCAGACACAGTGAGTATTATGCATCACTGTCAAAAAGCCTGAATAAAAGACCTTGTCTTGGTGTATAAATCCCCTGGTGTCTATACCACTCTCATGAAATTCTTGAGTGCAAAACTTTTGTGAAAAATTACTACATAAAAGAAAAAATGGTTGATTACACAGCAACACTTACTATTGCCAGCAATCTTGAAAATTAGCTGGGCTTGCCAATAGGGGCATCAACTGTACTTCAAAACACTTTCTGCAACTGAGAAGCAGTGAAAAGAGTAGGTAAGGAAGAAGCAGGGTGAGAAGGTGCAATACCTAAGCCACTGCTCACTCCTGCAGCACCAGTTCAAAGCAGGAGTCTTGAGAATGCTCCTGAGCTGAGATTCTGTGCGCTCACAGACAAACCCTGGGGATCCCAAGGCCTCCTTTTTCCTCCTCTTCTCATTCTAAGCACAAGGTAGACAGCATATCAAAAAGCACCAAGAAAACCTTGGGCTTTCCACCTTGCCTTCCTGTTGGTTTTAATTACTCCCAGAAAGGAAGAAGGCAGAAATGGAAGCCAGATTTTACAGCTGCTGGCCAGGAGCCAGAACAGCAGCTAATGCTGCTAAAATCTGAGCCATGGTTTGATTAGACAGTGGAAATACCTTCTCCCATTTTTTCTTCCCCTTGAGGTAAGCATATGTCATTTTTTGAGTTTCAAGACCTATAGAATTATTTAGAACTCAGATATTGTACATACATCATTTGTATCACACACACATATATATATATCCCATATATGTCAGACCTAAGCATGTGATCTTGCCACAAACCAAAGAGGAACAAGCAGGCAACCTGTAAAAAACATTTTCTACCCATGGATGGGAATAGCTTCTGTGAACTGATGGGATAATCAGTCTTATAGGCAAACATTCCCAAGGCAGCCACTTCTTCCACCAAGCCCATATAAGAGACTGTAGAATCCAAGACTGGTTGCTTATGATGTGATAAAGAAAAAGACACCCACAGAGGAAAAAGAAATGTGAATATGCAGAGGCAAAAATTTCCAATTAAAATTCCAAGAGAGGGGTTAGAGGTAGATAAAATGGATCTTAAAGTGCACTTTTCATTTCCACCTATTGCCACATAATATCTGTTCATTAACTTTAGAAAGCAGCCAGTGCTGAAGTGTTATAAGTGTTGCCTTATGAGTTGCTGATGCCACAAGTTTCTGTTGTTTTCTGAGTTTCATCTTGTTTTTTTCCTCTGGGTCTAGTTACATAACTTTTCACGTTTTGATAAACACTCCTGAATGTGCTGCTTAGAAGATGCTATTAACATGCTAAGAACTTCTGGAAAGAGAACATTAACAGAAAAAAAAAAGAGAAAGAGCATCAATCCATAGCTGCACAGTCTATATCTTAAAAAATCCCACAATAATTTAGCATAGGTATGGATACACACCCCTGGGGGAATGAAGACACTAACTTAAGCCATGCAGATGCTTTCTACTGTTTGATATTTCTGCAGCTGCACAGCCTCAACCCATCATTACAGCACCTTTAACTCTGTAATACTGTGCCTTTTTTTCTTTCTTTCTGAAAATTATGAGAAAAGGCACCCACATGCTTCTTTTCAAATGCCAGCACATATTTTGTGTGTTTTATACTGTCTTGCATACAAAACAAACAAAAAAAGACAATTAGGAATTGGAGAGATTTTTTGCATCAAGTCTGGACTGCCTGGGCAAGTCTTTGCACTGTTTTCTTTTTCCATTCTTTGCCAAATTTGTTTCTGTTTTACAAACTGTTTGATGCAACAGTCTGCTTCTTTTTATTTTATAAGGGACCAAGGACTCTTGTCTAGAGATTCACATATTTGTTATGATTCAAGTGTTATTTCTACTAACCAAAATAATTTTTAAAAGTCACATCTCATTTTCTCAATCTACATTTTAGTGTGCATGGCTATATTATATGAAAACAACAGCCTTTAAAGAATAGTCAAAATACAATAGCATGCAAATTTTAAATTTAAGTCTACAAATTTTTCTTCTGTTAAGAATTTCAGATTGCTTCAATCACCTATGTGTTACTCTGGAGTGCTTTGACCAGTTCTGGACCAGGCTCTGCTCAGTGGTGTCAGCAATGGGACAAGAGGCAATGGGCAGGAACTGATGCACAGAAATTCCACCTGAACAGGAGGAGGAACTTCTTCACTGTGCAGTGACCAAGCACTGGAACAGAGCACCCAGAGAGGGTGTGGAGTCTCCCTCACTGCACATATCCCAGAACCATCTGGATCCAATCCTGTGCCATGGGCTCTGGGGTGATCCTGCTCAAGCAGGGAGGTTGGACCAGATGACCAATTGTGATCCCTTCCAACCTGAGTCATTCTGGCATTCTGTGATACTTCTATACTTCCTAGTGGCTATTAAAACAAGAAAAACCTGTCTCTTCAAATGCCACATAGAAATGAAAATCATTTTTTTTATATTTTTATAATAAAAACCTATGAAGCATTTCTAAACTGATTTTCCTGGAATCTTCCTGTTGCTTGAATTTTGGAAGAAGCACAGACAAGGCCCATGGAAAAAAAAAAAAAAATTTCTTTTCCTACCAATCAAGAGGGAATAAAGTACGTTTTTTGTTTTTTTTTGCTTAAGGATGATGCATTCTGCACTTTCCAGAAAGAGGAAATCCCCTGTGAGTAGTGCATACATTTTTTATAGTTTTCTGATGAGTGAGTGATATACTGGTATAAAACATCAGCAAAAATCCCTCCCACAGATGGGCATTCTCTGACAAGTCCAGTTGTTGCACCAATGTTTCCTCCTCATCCCTCAATGCTTATTTCTGATATTCTTTGGTATTCTGTTTGCAAAATCGAAAAAAGAAGCAAATAGAAGAGCTGGATTAGAAAAGGCAACACACTTTTAAATGCAGTATTTAATATTACACTGCTTGCAGTTGAACTTGGTGCTGTTTCCAGCAGGCACTGCTGAAAAGGTCTGAGCACTCAGGCATGCAGCTGGCCCCTCATAGGTGATAGAGCTGCTTCAACATGATAAATTCTCTTGAAGGCAAGTATAAAAAAGCTTTGATTCATATACACTGGAACTTGTTATAAGTAATGAATGATTTAGATGGAACACATTTAGCACTGTCTCAGAACGAACATTTATTACAAACATACCACAACATCTAAAGCAGTGGCAGATAGCACACCATCAATCAGAGCAGACCACCAAAACAAATTGTGCCTCATAAACTACTTTAATATGTCACACAGCTTCCAAATATACATCACTGATCCATTTGTTACAAAGCCTAGAATACTTTTTCACTGACAAGTCAATGACATTTGGTATTTTCATTTATGTGTGATATCACAATGAATCTAAGGACTCCATTCACCCAAAATTAGGTTCCTGCCAGCACTGGCCTTTAATGCTCCTCAGGCTTGCACAGTTCTGCACACATGGATCTTGGTAATGATGCCTGTCTGCAAAGACCCATTTGCCAGTGTACTTTGTTAGCAGCATCTTGCTAACTATTTCAAGTCCTCAAGCTGCAGTTCTCTCTATACCCATGCAAAATTTATGGCCCATACTGAAAAGAGTAGGCAGCAGCACAGTAGCAGTTTTAAAGGGCATATGTTGCATGCTGGAGAACAGATTTTTCAACTCAATTTGAGGAAGCGATTGAGGAAGGTGTATCTACTTTTCTCTTTCAATATCAGCAGAAACACCTATAAAATAATTCTGCCACAGAAAAGCAAAAAAATTAACTTGTTATATATTTGGTCTGACAGCCTGCACAGGCTTAAAGCTTCTGCATTTATATCTAAGGTCTGTACTAAAGCATAGCTAATATTTAAAAAAAAAAAAAAGGTTCTTTTCCAGTGTGAGGATTAATCAAACAGTGTAAACCACCAAAACTGAGCACTTCATCCTCCACCTCAATGCACTTCTGGAGGTATAAATGACAAGCTATACTTCAGAAAAATGCCCAAGTGCTGCAAATGCAAATTTAAGAACATGAATTTCACCCAATTTTGAAGAAACCCATGTCAGAACAAGTTGTGCTGAGTGGAGGATTAAGAAGTTAAGAGTCTTGTTGTTTATAAGATTTCCAAAAATCTGTAGCTCATTTCCTAGTCAAGCATCTCTTCTTGTCTCTCAAAAAGGACTGGAAAGCTTACAGTTCACATACAGTTTAGTGTAAAGTCTACAGTCTTAAGGGATTTCCAAGTGCATCCCATAAATGTAGATTGCTGGGATAATGAGCTACATGGTCTGATTTCTCGCCAGTGTGCACTAAATACTTTTTTGCTGCTCTGCAAACTGCTGCAGTATCACACACAGGACACATCTGAGGCAGCACAAGCTGGGCAGGACGTGCAGCACCAGCACAGGCTGCCCAGGGCTGAGAGTGAGCAAGCAAAGCTCTGCCAGGTCAGTACCAGTGCTGTGGTGCAACCTGCTGCACATGATTTTCAACTCACATTCTTCCCAACAAATTCTCAATTTTACATTTTTATCTCAAGTCTTCACACATTCTTCACCTGATGCTTCTCCTGAACCGAGCGTTGTAACTGTCTGAAGTTTAAGGAAGTTTGCATCTTTATCAGATATTTTTTAGTCCTACTTAAAAGTGATACCCCTGTCTCATTTATTTTTAAGTATCAAATGTTACTATTTAAGCCCTATAATGTGTCATTGATCTGCACGTTAAGCATCCACTGAAATCAATAACCTGTTCAGTGTAAAAAAAATCAATGGTATGGTATAATCCTAAATAAGTATTCTACACACAAAACTCTGTGATGCCCCTTTGATTTCAGTCTTTCATTTATGGTTACTCAAGCCAAATATTTATAAATGTTATACTTGCACAAAGGAGACAACAAAACTGAAAAAATTAATGGCAAGTGCAGTGGCATTAGTGGTGTGAGTCATGTAATTAGTCAAAACACTTCTAACACTTTTAGAGGATATTATAGGAATAAATGAGAAAAGACAAGCCATTATGATTTTCCTATGTGATAATAGTTCTGTATATTTATGCTAAAGCCAACACAGATTACTAACTAGCTGACATCTATTAAAAAGGTTCAATAATTTTATGTTTTGTTGAGATCCAAGGGAGCACTCATCTGCAATATGACAAGTCATCATGAAAATTTTGAGTTGTAAAGCCTGAAACAACCATAAATGGACAAAGAGACAAAGAATATACCTGTTTAGGTTTCTGTTTCTGTGCTGTCACTGCCAGCTTTGTGGACTGAAAGCATCCCCAGTGGGTATCCCCAGCAATTCTGCTTTCACAAGGGGTTTCATGAGCAGCTCAGAGCTGCTCTGCAAAGCTCTCAGCAGACAGAGGGAGTACACACAGCCTTGGTTCAAAAGGAACATAATGTGTCATGACTTAATAGTGTTTGATTTCTCCCCAGTGGTTTTTAAGGCTAGAGAGTTGACCTCCTTCCTCCCTTGGTGCTTGACTGTTGACATCTCCATGTTCTTTCTTGATTAACCAAACCTCATCCTCCACTTTATTCCTTAAGCTTGGTTTTTCAAAGAGTGCTCTTATTGCTTAAGAAAAGGAACAAAAAGGAATTGGACAGGGCAGCTACATAGAACATTTAGTGAGATAGGGGGCTAAAATCCCACACCAGGCTTGGCAGCTGTGATAATGATGTATAATTTAATTGAAGCTATACTGTGAGCCTCAAAAGGACTTCAGACCTTTTCCCATGTTTATATATTATTCAGGCTAATGGCAACCCTGAAATAGAAAAAGCTTCTTATCTCTTAAAACTTTTATTGCAGTGAGTTCTAAATGCACAAAGCTGAGTGCTGGTCTGTCTGCTTTAATGCAAAGTGAAAGGAGGCTGCTTCCAGTGCTCTTTTGCATCTCTGTCTTGGCAAAAAGACAGATGGGATTGGATGCCTTAGAAACCAGGGATGCCATGGCATGCATGAAATTTAAAGGTTTGGATTATTTCTATACTTAAAATATGCTATCTATATCTGGACATTATTTGTTTTCACTTTTTTTTAAAGCACAAGTTCAGAGAAAAAATATAAATCCCATTAAACAAGAGAAAAATCTATAGCAATCAATACAAATGGCACCTCCTTTGCATTTTGTGGAAGTTAAATGACAGATCTTGCTGCACATTTAATGCTGTTACAAAAGCCTGTGTCTACAGGGTTTTTGAAAACTAACATGATAATTTATGGAAGGATGACAAGAGGCTAATTAGCAGTTGTGTTGTCTGGTGCATATCCATCCTGTAGACCAAGCAGCAATAAAGGATCACTCTTCAAGCTGGTCTTCAGTCTATTCTCTACTTGTATAGGGGAATAGAGGAACAAATCAGGAATCTTCATAGGAAGGTTTTTCTTCCAGCAATTGTTTATACCATAATGCAAAAACTGGAACTCAACATAATATGATACAACTGCATGTGCCCACATAAAAAATAATACACATATAATTAAATAACATAACCCCAAATCACATCTGCAGAAGACTGTGGTCACAGAAAGCCAGTAAGGAATTCTTCAAATTATTTTCCTTCCAGAATGCAGGGCAAACTTTCCCCTGTGGTGACTGTCTGTAGGTATTGTGGTGATCGATGAATCACCAGCTCATCTCGTGATCCTTCCCAATGCACAGAGACAATGTGATGCCATTAAACAGATCAGTCACTGCTGAATTTCTGCTGAGGAGATTATGAACAGATACATTCAGAGCTAGCCACTGCCCTCTCCATGAATCAAAAATGTGTGCTGCTAAACTGATTTAGGGCCTCAAACTACATTATCTGTAAAATGAAATTACCATGTTCTTTGTTTGGAAAGGGAATTGAAAAGACCAATATAGATCAAGTGAATTTACATGCATAATACATTACATTATGTGCTCTCAACACATCTCACTTTCTCTACATGAGGTGCACTTTTTGAGAGCACATGCAAGCCTTTGTAACATAGCTTTTGTTTAAACTAGGCTTTAAGCAAGTTCATGAAGCTGCTACAAATGCTGGAGAATTCATAAAAGACAACACATCTTCTGCAATTTGAATGGTACAAAAACTCTCACCAATTACTGTGTTCCTTTCAGATTAAAGAGCAATAATATGCCATCAAAGGGCGCCAGAAAGGAAACGAGTCAAGACACTGAGCCATGGTTTCCCAAGAATATGAATTAACCAAAAGGAGATTATCAGGAACAGAAATCTATCTACATGCTCCTCATGATCTGTTGTATTGTCTCTAACTCTCTCTTTAGGAATAATTCAAGGTAACATTTCTTATTAGTAGTTTTTCTATTTAAATACAGTGAAAAAGCTATTAAAACAGATTGAAAGAAATTAATGACTCTCTGATACATAACCTCTGTAGATAACCACGTCTAAAAGGTCTTCTAAAAATTAGAAAACAATTTACAAGCAGAAGAAACTGTGCACTGAAGGTGAAGATCAAAGGAGCTGAGAAACAGCCTAACCAACACACATACAAACCTGCCAGTCACTGGTGCCAGGAGCTGAAGTGCAGAATGAGCTCTTAAGACAGCTCAAGGAGTGATATTCTAATAATGTTGGATTTTAAAATATATCCTATGTGGGGCTGCTGTAGAAAAAGTGAAGTGAGATTGTGTTAAATAGAGAATTTATCCTCCTTCTGGTAATAGAGCCAATGCATTAACAAGTTAATTAGGAAAAGAAAAATAAAAAAGGAAGTAGAAACAGTGGATGTTCCTCCTAAAACACCAAGAGATTGAAATTAAGTTTTATGTCATTATTATCTGAGAAGCTTTTTTCTCAAAGTACCAAAAACTGAGGCTTTGCCCTGATATGTGGCAGAGTGTTTCTGTCTCCATATGTTGCAACAGGAGGGTCCACCACTGACTTTAGAAAATTCCTTCACAACTCTACTGCAATTCCATACTTAAACTCTTATTGTTTTGAAGGAAATATGTATTTTCCTTCAAAACAATATTAAACAGCATGAAGGAATTGACTAAAAGCTGATTTCTTCAGTTCTCTTCCTATTTCCCTTCTGCTGATCTTCAACACACAAAGCAGATTGCAACTTTAAAAATAAAAATGGAAATAAAAATTCAGCAAAGCATACAGTCATTCTTCTTATTTCCACAGTGACTTCCAACAGCTAGAACATTACCCAGACTTCAAGACTGTCACTTCTTTAAAGCAGAAGCCAAAAAGTCTAGCAGTTGGGAAAAAAATCAAAATTGAAAAGTTGAAAACCAACTTTTGTCCAGATTTTTAATGAACTTTTTACCCTTTGCCATGCTTTGTAGCCTTAAATTATTTTAATTATGCATTTATGCTTTTTGTTATTAAACCTGTACTATTAATCTAATTTTTATTGAAATGTATACATGAATTGAATGTTATTGAATTAAAATATTCTTGACATGAAAGCAACAGTGATTAATGAAAATATATTCTCTCTTACTGTGCAAACCTCTCTGAAGTCCATGGATAATCAGAAAGATAATAAATAACTCGGCCAGACCCATTGCAGAATGATAGATAGCAAATATGGACTGTAGACAGATTCTCAAGCCTTGCCACAATCATCAGCAGTATGAAACCACCAGAACTAGTGGGAACTGCACCAATCTCACAATTTTTCCTCTGTCTTCATCAGCCTCAGGACTTTTCCTTGCTCTCATCTTCAGACCATTTCTTTCCCAACCAATTTGATCTGTTTGTAGGCAAGGACAACTCAGTAAGAACTGTCATGATTGATTATCAAATAGATGATACCGAGCTAAGACTCAAAAGCAGATTCTCATTTGAAGAGGCATAATTCTAGAAATTTCAGTGGAATTACTCCTGCCCATAAGAGAGATGCTGAGCAAATTCCAGCTCTCCCAGACACACCCTGATATAAAGAGCATCACAGCAGTTCTTATCAAGCAAGTGCAAGAAAAAAGACCCAATCTTATATTTGATAAGAAAACACTTAACCAGGGACATCCCTCTAGGGCTATTTTCTGTGTGATATGCTATTATTTTATGCCAGAAGTAGCAGATTTGGTATCTCAACTGCTTTCCAGAGAAATGCTGAATATAGTGAGAGAAAGACAGGCTCTCCCTGCCTCTTTTCTGGAGATACAAGAAATTAGGAGCACTTTCTGTGGTTTCTCAAAGTAAGTAGTAATTGCATTAAAATGATGATAATGGAATTCAAAATTTCAGTATGTCAGTAAGACTTAAAAATACAACTAAAGAACACTTTTTGAAATGCACAACTTAAGACTTGATATTGTTTTTATTTGGGTGTATGTGCCACTGGTCCAGTCCTGCAGCAGCTTTCTCTAAGATTTCTAAGGATCCTTTACCTTCACAGGAGAAGAAAGCTAGTGACATGTTCAAATAGCATGAAAGCTCTCTCCCAAATTTTCTATAATTAGATTAAAATCCTTCAATATCTCTCAAAAACACTTTCTCTAATTTTCTGAAAAATTTTGTTGTTTTTTTCCTTCTCATTTTAATTCACCTATATCAAACTTTTCATTTCTTCTCCCAATGAGGTTCAAGCAGTGGATAAACCATTTGCTCCTTTACTCCCATTTACAGAGCTAAGGATCCCTTTCTTCTGTTTTTCCACTGTCAGTACAATGGACCTACAAAGTAGGTTAAATTACCAAGCCAGAGGCACTGATCTCAAGCAGTGTGCCAAATCTGTGACTTTTCTCTCTCTAAACTTTCCAAAATCCCCCAGTGCACTTTTAATGAACACACAAAGTCCAGCAGGTGGAAAGTTAATTGTTAACTGAAGCAATGTGTGGTGTTATTGAGAACACTCATCCAGCCTCCTCCATGGCAAAGACAGGAAAGAATTTTCTGATTATTTGCACCAGCATAGACCTGTCCATGCTTGGAGCCATAGCAGGAGTTTCCCTGGTGATGCCTCCTCACAAACTGAGAGTGGAAACCACAGGGTTGTGCCTAAGGCTGGAAGGAAGCAGGAAGGCTGTGAGTGAGGGGTGTTGGTATTCAGAGGGTGTAGGAGCCCAGGGTAAAGAGGAGTGCTGCACTTAGGCACATCAAAACTGATTTTTGTGAGGGCTGAGAGTCCTTGTCACTGAGAGCTTCTGCTGAGTGATCAGCATCTTTGGAAACAAAACTGGATTTTGCCTCTCTCTTGTTTTTTCTGTTATTTTAAGTTTGCTCATGCAAGGAAACACAGTATTGAAAAACCCACTGGTTTAGAGGGAAGATCTTAGAAAAATATTTTTCTTTTTACTTCACTTCTCTGTTCAATATAGTTCTGCAATCATGAAGTTGCTTTACTGTTTAGCTAGTGAGGCTGATGTAGTTTCAAACCCAATAGGATAAAATCAGTGTATAAAATGAGAGCTAACATTAAAAAACTCAGCCAAGAACAAGATTTTAGAATTCAAATATAAATGATGGAAAAAGTACAATTTTTTAAGATATTCTCACTATTGAACAGCAGCTCTAAAAGGAGAGCTTCACATTATTGATAGTTCAAGCAACATTTATCAAAACTAACTAATCTGTAAAATTATCATACATCCCTGCCTCACATTTTGAATGTACTAAGGAAAGAAGTTTTCATGAAATTATTTACTAATGGCTCTTAGAAGAAGTAATGTACTCTGACTATTCCTTTGATCATGCTTTGAAACAAAAATTCAATAGTGCATAACTGATGAACAATATTTTCTTTGAAAATTTGTAGAAAGGGAAAGCCAAAATAACATTTTCTCAGCCATTCTGGTATGATTTTAAGCCTGTTCATCAGTTTGAAAGTGCACATCTGATCTGTGCTCTTTCAACACCTAAAGGCAAAGTACACATGTTCATGTTATTTGTGGACAAAAGTAAAGAGTGTATACTTGTGCTTGGTGGTTCTCTAATGCCAATGATGCTTTATGGTTGTTCCAAAGTCTGTTCAACAAAAAGAAAATTAAAAAAAAAAAGAAAAATGCAAATAACCAAAGGAGAGGAACCTGTATGTGTGGTGGATGAAGTGTTATTTAAATATTCCTTCTGATTTATAACTGTTTGATCAACATACTTTTTAATATGATAGCAAACATTTCAAGCAATACTCCAAGCACAGGATGTGGACACAGGATTCAAAGGAAGGTGCCACCTTATTAATACTTTTTTTTTCCCCTGGATAGTCTGGAGCTGAAGGGTGAAGTTATGTGTCAACCTTAAATCAAACCATGATCACAATCTCTTCTCCTCCCTTGCGGCCACAACCCCCTTCTGTACCAAGCTCCCCTAGAACCTGAGAGTGGGCAAAGGAGGGGATCACATCAGCTAAATGGATCCATCAGCTGAAAGAATTCCATCCTCTCTTATCTGGCCAATTCCTACTGGATCAGCTCTGCAGGCAGAGGTGCTGCAGATGTGCAGGAGCACCAGCACCAGCACAAGAGTCAGGAGCAGATCCTGCAGACAGAACTCTTGGAAGTTAAAGGAGACTGAAAACCTGATTCCATCTGCCAAAGGATGGCAACCCCTTCTCAATGGTGGCTAGAAACACTCTCCCAGCCTGTTTTATTTGCTGCTGTTTACTTTTGTGACAGCACAAAGAGATGTTTCACTTCCCCCACATTGCTCCCCTTGTGACTGGAAAAGCCATGTTTTCCCTCCCTTGCAGCTGAAAAGAAAACTCTTACCAGCACAGTTTTCCATTGGTCCCATCTACATTGCCTCTGCCTCTATGAGACTAAATACAGACTACCAAATTTCTATAAAGTATTTCAAATATCTTCAAAGAGATGAAAAACAGATAAATATATATTCCATATATGTGGAGGAAAATGTGCAGGAAGCTTCATGCATCCCCAGAGAGCTTCTGAATTCAGATTTCACTCAGAAGAAAGTGCAAGAAGTGGTGTAAAAGAAGGTGCAAAATCTTGTTTGTTATCATGGCATAGAGGCTAAATCTAGACTTTAAAGAAAACAGAAGACTAAATAAAACCCAGTTGATTTCACAGTCACTCTTTATCCAAATAAATACTCTTTTTCCTTTCAAGAATATTCAAAGCAAAACTATTAGAACACCCTTTGGCACATCAAATCATATACTGTGTGCAGTCATATGCTTTATATACTTGCAGTCTAACTAAAACTGCAGATCCACACTTACAGAACTCAGTTTCTAAAATTAGAGTTTTATATCCTTAGCTATGCACAAGCCACCTCCTCCAATATATTGAGCTTCCTCTGAAGTTAAAAAAAAATTGTAAATTTCTTACTACTCAAAATCAGATTGCTTCTGTGAAACATAGGAAAATACATTTAGGACCCTGAGTCTGGATCTTTTGGTCAGCATTTCATAAGCTTTTCCAATGTAAAAGAGCACAGCAGCATATTTAATCTCATGATTTAAGAAATACTGTTAGTCATACAGCATGATAATATATTAAAAAATAATTCATGTAGTTTATCCTTGAAATTGCATAAAATAAATTACTTAAATTAGATAAATGGCAAACTGTATAAAGTGTTATGCTTAAAATCACATAAAGTAAACAGTGAATCATCCCAGCACAGCTGGCTGTGCTCTACAAGTGCTGCAACTCAACCCCACATCAAAAGCTCCACATCCAACCAGACATGCCTCACAATTACTCACACTGAAACCCAGGCTACCTGGGTCCATGTAAATGCCTCCTATCTACTTTCATTTATTTAACATTTAAACTAGTGTTGGTGTACTACATGCACCCTAAATAATGCATGTGCTGATCAATCTGTAGGGACACAGAACCTGAGGCACACAGTTTTGTATCACCCTCACCAGTAAAGCCTTGCCAGAGACACTTAAGATTTCTAACACTGGTACCTTTTGCTATAAAAATGATTAAACTGCAATAGAGCTGAAATTGGAACTGAAATATAAGGCTGGATCACTTGCATAATAAACTTTGATTTAGTCATTAAAGAGATTATTGCTGCACTTCCCTGTAGACAGTAAGGACAGGCACCACCCTCATATAGTTCTTTGGGGTGATGCCCTGTGGTTGCATTTTATTTTTATCTCTACTGTCTGATCATAAGTAAATCAAGTTCTAAAAATGGAAACTCTTGTGGTGAAGAGCTAAGGAGATGTGAACAAGCAAGGCTTTGGGGAGAAGACATTCTTTAACCTGAATTTCCCAGCACTAGGTCTGGTCCTTCTCCTCTGAAGTATTTTCATCTCCAACTCTTCTCCCAGTCCTTAAGGTCTTGTCTTTGCTTTGGAGGTGTTTCCAGCAGCCTGGATGGGCACAGTGGGATGCAAGAGCTGTCTCCAAGATGAGTGAGGAGTTTATGTCCTCCAAGAGTGGTGGTTGTCCTGATGGTCTCACTCTCACCTGTCACCCAGCTTTCCACAGTTAGAAACAAATGGGCAGCTTACTTCCCAGTCTACAGATTCTCCCAGATGCCACCTGGCAGACACAAAGCATATCCATTTGTCTGGGTACACTCAAACCTTTTTTCACCCCCTGTATGATCAAAGGTATATGACAGAGTGAAAACATTGTTCTGAAGAATTCAGAAGGGGATAAGCATTAGCAACATCTCAAATCTGCTTTCTGATTTAAGATAAAATAATACTTAATGTTCATTTCCTGGTTTTTTGGTCTCCCTATTATAAATCCTTCTTAAACTTGAACTATGGTGTGTTTTTTTCAGCTTAAAGGAAAAAATGAATTCCAGTCAATTTGTACTTCCAGGTTCTTCTTTTAGGCTCCAGTTTATCTTGATCATCAGTTTATAAATCCCAGTTTAAAGTATATTTAGAGACCACAATCCAATGAATCATTCTGAAAGGTTTTCAGCATGCAGACTTAAAAACAGCTAGAAAAGAAAATGGTATCTTTATGTTTCTTTGGACCCACATACAGGACTCATTTCACTCCCTGACACCTAACCTTGCAACTAAATTCAGGAGCAGGTTTCTGCCCATAATTCCATTCTTTTAGTTGCATATGGGTGACCATTTTTCTTGTTTTTAGTGAATTCCAAGGAGAAAAACACAGGGTTTTATCATAGATATAGAATTATACAGCAAGACCACAGAAAATGTCTTCTTAGAGCCTGTAACTTCAGCAATGAAGTTTTCATTAATTGCACCAGAAAATTTTCCAGATTCATTAACTTGTACTGATCATGACCACGACCTACACAGACACCAACACTTTCCAAAGATGCTTATACTCTGCAGCACTTTTGAAACAAAATGTAGTATGGAAGAACTAGAGGCTGGTGTAAATCAGCTGCTGCTATCCACCCTGCAGCTCACTTCAGCACAGGTAATACTGTGAGTCATCCAATGCATTTCCAGCTGCACAGATCCAGCTTTACCCTTCCCCTCTGAAAAACAGAGCTGGAAGTTTGTACACAGGTCTCTGGCTGGCTGGAATCTCTTAAAAATAAAAAAAATCTGTTGTTGTTTTGGGGTGGGCTTCCCAGTGAGCTGCAGTGGAGGAGTTTTCATGCTGACCTCTCACCAAGCAACGCCAAGAATTCCATGTGCACACCAACAAAAACAACTCACATCTCTGAGAGATAAGCAAAAGCTGATCCTTAATGGTTAATGGAAAGGGGAGGTGCACCCATCCTGTTCTGCACGACCTTACAGCTGTGTTCTGACAGATCCTGAGCTTGGAGAAAGCAAGCATCCTCTTTGGTCCCACAGCACGCACAGTAACATCACGTATGAAACAAACCACTGGACAGCAGGCGTGCTGAGGTTTTTGCTGACTCAGAGCTCCCAGAAAACAAGACAAATTGCTGCTCAGCCTCCTTGAAACAGGTATCTTCCTTATGTTTTGTTTCAGCTGCAAAAAACACCTCTTAGAATAGCAAAAGCCCATATTAAGATATTTTCTGCAGTCAGGTTCATAGGTTATTTTATACCCACGATAAAAATTCAGCTCTTTGCCTCTGCCTGAGAGCAGGTAAGAGACCAAAGCAATCCAGCCCTCATTTACCAGATTTAATTGAAAATGGGAGAAAGGGAAAAAGTTAACAGCATTTCTTAAATCCCAGGATCTTGACAGTGACATATAATCCTAAGTCACATACCTCTGAGAAGAGGTCATGCTGCCCAGAGTAAATAACAGCTTGTAATTTGCGACGAGGATGCCCAGCAGCAGCACTGTGAGATACATGTGATAATGTGATTTACAGGACCAGGAAATAATTTTCAGATACATGTGCTGCATTAACAATCCAGGTTAAGCGTGTGCTGCAACTTTTCCCTTGAAGGTACAGTCGGTGGAAGATTAAATGCAACAAAAGGAAATGTCGAGGGGGGAGGGAGGAGTCTCCTGCTGAGATGTTGTGATAAATTATTAAAACTTCTTTTTAATGTTGATGCTACTCTTTAACCTCAGATCACAATACTGACAGCAGAGAAAAGCTGGAAGTGCTATTAAAGCTGTGATAAACACACCATGCTGTGACAACACTTGTAAGGGGGGGGAAAAAAAAAAGTAAAAAAAATCCTGGGGGTGCCTCCAATCAGCAACATCAAGAAACAACCAGGGAGAAAATATCAAACTATCTACAATGCACATTCCCTCAGTCCAAATATTTATGAGATACCATTTATGCTCACTGAGCTATATTAGATTATGAGACCTCAATAACCCATGTTTTCCATAAACAAATGTCATGCAAGGAAGCAAAACAAAGTGAACTTTATGAAAAGGCACATTTAGTGAACTGCTCACAGCACACACAGGGTAAATCTTCTCAGCAGTTTTTAACAGAAGAGAAAATGGATTGCTGCCTTCAAAAATCATAAGTGTTTTCTCAACATAGCATCTTTTTCGATAAAGTTAATGCAATTTATCTTTATTAACACATCAACACTGACATAGCCAGTCAGCCAATTAGTGCTGCTGGCAGTGCATTTCACAACATCCATGTACTCTAAAAAAATGTCTGTCTAGTCATTTTTACCACATATACTAACAATTCTGCACTCAAAATAAGCTTCTTGCTTTCTTTCATCTTCTCCCACTGTAGCCCCCTATGACAGGGGTAACATCACTTCCAATAAAGCCACAAGGGTCCCAGAGGCTCCATAATGAAAAGAGCAATCTGAATTCCCACAATCTAAACAATCACTAAATTTGTAAATAGCATGCATTTATTTGTATCAAGGCCCTAAACATTATTCATCCAATGGTACAATGCAAAGCAAAATTCCTGTAAGGAATACATACCTTACACAGAGTCAGCCAAGCAAACTAACAGGAAAACAAATTAAACTCCATGCTCTCTTTTTAGCATCCTACTGCAAGCCCACACAGCAACCTGAAATCTGAGTCACCCAAAATAGCACAGGTATTCTCCTTAGATTACTTTCAGTACAGATTTTTGTACCTTACCCAAACATTCATTACAAAACTTTTTCTTTCCACTTACCCCCCTTCCAGTGTTTGCCTTTGGTCCTGCTAAGCTTGCTCAGGGTTGGTCCAGTGAAGAGCAACATCAAAATGAAAAGAAGTTCAAGCATAGTGATTTTCCCCCGTTTCAATGATAACAACATTTCCACAAGTTTTTTTAAAAAAATACAAAAAAGAAAAAAAAAAAATTAAAAATATCACATCTTCTCCCCCACTTTGTGTTTACTTAGGGAAGAGTGATTAATCATTGAAAAATTAGAGCAATGAGTAGCTTTGCTCCTCTCAGACGTTGAAGTAATATTTCAATGATGTAGCCCTGAGGAAAGCCACATTTCTCACTGATCCGATTTCTCCCACACAACATGCAGCCAGTACCGCTGCTACTACAGCAGCTATAAAATAATTTCTGCTCCCCACTTTGGTTTCTGTGGGAATATATTCCTCAGCTTGCAGCGTGAGCTTGATTGAAAATGATAAATACAGTAATGCTTGTGTCCAGCAGAAAAGAGAAAAGATGTCAGGATTGTGAAAAAAGATGAGAAGCAGTTGTACTGACAGCTTTAAGCCTGACTGTCTGATCCTAATAGCTGTGCAACCAACCAAATTGCTCTTTTAAGAGTAATAAGGCTTCAGTGAAAGCTGGTGTCACTGCCACTTGGGTAGGTAGTGCAGGGCTTGAAAATCACCAAGGAACCTGCTGGAGATAACGACTGCCACGGTCCCAGCTCGAACGCAGAGGGCTGAGCAGAATACAGTATGCACAGGGAGCATTTAATCTCTATTGTGTGCAGGAGATTTCCTGCTTTGCACTGTGCCACTGCTCAGGACTTCTCACTGCATTTTCTTAAGGCTCTGCTTCATGTCCTAAACTGAAATGCAAGCTTCAATATTAATTACTTGCAGCATTTCTGAATTATTGCATGGGAAGAACCCTGCGTGCTTTTTTTTTTTTTTTTTCCTTTTTAAGTAGCAAACAGGAAGAACAAATCTTTAGCAGTAGCAGCAATCTTTGCACTGCACAGAGCAGCTATGCATTTTATATTTTCACACTGCCTGTCCTTAGGATCTCCAAAATGCAGGGGGTGGGAGTACAGAGTGGAGAGGGAAGGAAAGAGGAAGGGGACATACAGTAGTGGACATATTCTCAAAATAATAGATGCAGTCAATTTTTCCTTTAATAGGTGTTACTGCCACAGAAATAATAGAGCTACTACCTACATCTCCAAATGTTTGTATTCAAGATACAAACTGACTCTGCTGATACTGGATCTGCAAACACGACATTCTGTGCAAAATTTTGGATTTTCATGAAGGGTACTCTGAGAAAGATTGCTGACATTCAGACTGCTCAAACAGTCTTGAGACGTCCAGTACTTGCTTGTGTGTGCCCAAAAGCTTGAATTAATCTACAATCTGGCATTTTGTTTCTATATAAGCATGCAGTACTCAAATCAATGAGCCACAAACCTTGTGCTGCAGATTTATATAAATAAAAAAATCAATGTCTTTAGAATGACAAAGCAATGATGGTCACAAATTCCCTGAAGTTATCATATTTTCAACCACAGACATGATGCCCTTTTCAGTGTAACATTAAAAAGATGGTATTAATAAATTTAAAGCATTGCTTATTCATCTGAATAAAGAATGATATTTTGACTGGTGGAGACAATCTTGAACATCTGATATATGTTCAGAGATATATTTTTTTTAAACAAACAGCATGCAATATCTCAAATAAGGAAATATTGGGATTTCACCATGACCATATCAATGATGAAAGATATTTTATTTTTAAGTTCTACAATATACTTATGGGCTTGTTAGAGGATGTAACATTTGCATTTAGACGGAAAAGAGACACATGCTGATGTGATGTACTGTTCTTTATCCCTCTGTGCATTAATTTTTAAAAGTTATAAGACAGCCTACCAGATGCTGAGTCTGATACATCAAGAATGATGTTTATGGCTCTGAATTGCCAAAAAATTAGGTCAGTATCTGTCATATAGAGTCACTAAGCTGTAGCTTCTGTTAAATTTCTCCATCAAGCCATTCTTAATCACCAGTCTCATTCCTAATAATTAAAACACCATTTCTTCTATTTCTCTCCCAACTGTTACTGAAATGAGGCAGACAGACACTCATATTTGTTTTGATTGCTAGCACCATGTGATGTGTTGAAGAATCAAAAAGCTTAGGAGTTCTCAGAGGTTTCACAATTTTTGCATCTGGACAACAAGGAAATCTTGAACTAAACAACCCCCAGCCCCACCCTCCTCAGGTACCATAAAGTAAATTAATTAAATTAAAAGTTTTGGATCAGAAAGCAAGCACTTCAATGTCAAAAATGTGTGGCAATATAAGTCTCACCTCAGAACTTTTGATAGCTCATTTTCTTGGCCCTCTCTGCAGCCTTTTGTCACTTTCTCCTCCCACATCTTTTCTTCAGTCTCTGTCTTGCATTCAAATCTTATAATCCCCTGAAAGTTTTTCACACTATCCTGTTTCTACCCATGAGTAAGTCAGCTGCTCTGGAGAAAACTGTTCCCAATGGTGGCAAATGATCCTTAAAAATATCTCCTTATTCCCTATACTGCAAAAGAATTCCACCCAGCCTGGCTACTTGTATTCTCAGCATTGATGAAACAGGGTTTTTGGAAGGTGTGATGGGTTTGTCAGCTTTCTGCCAGCTCTGACATGAGCCTCCAGCAGCTCAGCAGCATCAGGAGCTGCCCGAGCAGCAGCTCAGGTGACACAGCAGGAGAGGGCAGGACCACCCAGGAGCACAAGGAAAACCACCACAGCTCCTGGTCAGGGCTGTGCTGGGCTCAGTCTGACACCTCAAGTGCCCAGTTTCCACTCTGATGATGGTTTTTTGTGTTATTTTACAAAAGGTAAGTTTTTTAATCCACTTATGATTATATTAGGTGTGAGCAGGTACACCTCCAAGGAAAGGTAGAAAAAGTGTTGTCCCTTCTTATGAAATTTAGTGGTTTTTTAATGCCCTCATTTCCAGGTTCATACTCTGGAAAATTGAAATTCCTCCAGAGGAAAGATATGGTTTTAAGAAAGATTATACAAACTTCTTAGGGTGAAACATCACAAAGACAAATAAAAGAAACCCAACATTTATTTTTCTTTCAAGTATCATGATTTTTAAGTCAACATTGTGTTTTAGAGATGTAAAATGACTGATTTGTAATTCTGTTTCATGCTTTGAATGTGCAGTAGTGGAAACAAAGAAAAGTAACCAGTCTAAAATTCACTTTTATGTCATTTCTATTACAGCAAAAAAACTCCTCCCATGAGAGAGCTACAAGAGGCAAAACAATCCCATGTCAGATAGATGTCCTTAATGACTGTCAAGCTCCCTTTTTTATTCATTTATGCTTTTCTCCACACCCATAGATCCTAGCAATGAGTTCAACATGTTTAATTACTTCCTCTTATTTCTTTGAAAAGTTTATCTGATAAATTTATTGACATAGTTTAGGGTTTTCCGCAATATAAACAATCCTCTTCACCTTTCCTCATATTATGGTTTTCCAAATACCCTTCATACAACTTACTCTGGTAAAAAAAAGTAATTTCTCAGACCAAAGATTCCCACACTCACAATTGTCCTTGCTGCCTTCACCCTAAGTATATCCAGCTCTAATTTAGTGTTTATGAGATGAAGTCAAGATAAAAGCCTGCAGCATTCAGGATGAATTAGCAGTTGTATATTCTCCCCCTCATTCTGCTCATAAAGCCAAAGGGCAGCAGCTACGATTAAGCTGAAATTATGCTTATAAATGCCTACAACATTAATGAATACAGAGGTTCTTCTTAATTAACAGAATTGCAGGATGTTTACTCAGAGGCAGTATACACCAGCAACCTAAATAACAAGCCACTAGTGAAACACTCAGGAAAAAATATGTCCAAGACAGTTTAATCTGTAGTTGGTATAACCATCTATCTGGTCACTCTTCCTTTCCTTAGTTCCCTTCTTTTTCTAATCTGTGTCAGGCACAAAAGGCTGCTGGTATAAGCACTCAATTAAAACACTTAGACCTGAATAAATAGCAACAACAATTTCAGAGAAGCTTGGGTATCAGAGCCCTGAGCAACATGGTCCTATGGCCTTGTAAAGATTATATTTTGGAGAGCTCTGCTGCTTTCAAACTCTAAGAGACGCAGGCAGGAGCCTTGGCTGCTTGCTGACCTGTTCTTGGGCCCTTTTATTTCCCATCCAGGTTCCATTTCACTACAGGGAAGGTTATGGACTTGATCAAGATCCTTCAGAAACTGCAAGAAATAACACTTTGATCCAACCCAGCACTCAGTAGCACAGGCATTTTTCATTGTATATCCTGGCACTTTATAATTATAGAATTGTCTTAGCACTTGGAGAAGCTCAGAACAACTTGAAGCCTTCATTCTTCCAGTTTCAGATCATTGGACTATCAAAAGAAAAAAAAACAAAACAGAGCTTTCAGAAATAGAAATGACTGTTTAGATAGTCACGACTAAGATGAGAAGGAATGGAGACAGAAGTTGAAATGCCCATCTCCTTCCCCTAAGAAGTTACCAATATTTTATTTTTTCCTACCTCTCTCCTTCTCCATCATCCCAAAAATCCCAAACAGCCAGCATGTGGCAGCATGAAAATGCCCATGACTAAATGAACTTTTCAAAAGGAATGTAATCAACACCAAACACTACAAGATGGAAATATCATATCCTTCATTGAAGGCATGAAGAATATTTTGCTGCTGTCTCCCTCACTCTATACAGAGGCCCACGTTGCTGTAGGCCATAATTAATTCAATTCTTTTTAGGCATGAAAATTGTTTTGATTTTAAGTACTTTCAGCTCAGGGCATTCTAAATATCTGTGGAAACCTCCTGGGGATTTCTGTTAGCCACGGACACCAATGGAAGCAACATTTTAGGATACTTGTAACATAATACCGTGCCAAATAAATACAGAGCCTTCTTAAAACAAAAAACATATTTGAAATTCCTTCCAATTCTTGTGATTTCCAGGGATTAAGACACCAGTGCTTGCTCAGAGCACAGTCTGCACTTCCATTGCAAGTATTGTGAAAAAACATTTCTATTCCCCCTGACTAATATAACCAAATAAGATGTTCTGACTGTCACTGCATGCCAGTTCCCAAATACTATGTTCATTTTGGGTTTTTCTGCCAACAAAGACCCACAAAAGAGTGTCTCTCTTCTTCATAACTAACTAGAAGCTTTGTTTCTTGCATAAGACAACATGAAGCCTCAATATAAAGCAATACACTAAAATAACTGCTTTAGTGCAGTAAAAGAAATACATCAATAAAACAAGGAAAATAAGTCCAGGATTCACATTTCTATACTGAGGGTTATTTCTTGTTTGTGCTTAGAGGTCTAAGGCCTTTCTGATGCTCTGCAAACCATATTATGTAGAATGAAGAAATACATGACATTTATTTCATAGTATTCTGCACTCATCAATCAGGATTTATAGAAGGTTTACGTTTAAGTATACTAGGAGTTATAATAATTCACTTTGAATTTACCACTTATTTCAGTCTCAATCACAGAATTTCAGTTCAAAAAGTATAAATTTACTTGATGGAGCTTGTAGGCAAACAGAAACTGCTTAAATACTTGATAAACAACGGGAAAAGGCCAACTTCTGGCTTCATCAATATTTTTAATAAAATTATTACCTTGGAAAATCTTATCCACTCTATCCAACACAAAGATGCTAAGATGACAAATGACAAGATGTTATACTGTTACTTTGAAATGTATTTGCTAAGCATGACCTATAAAAAAATGTTGTCTATGTTTAAAAAACTTTACATACAATTCAACTGCAATATACTAATACATATATAGTGATATTTATCAATGGGTAATAAATATTATTTATGTTAAAATAACACAAATTGTTAAACAACATACACATGCTGTTTCCCAAGGAGCTGCTTTGCTAAGAAAAATATCATATGAAGTCATAAATCACAACAGGAGGTAAAACCACTAATGAGACTCTTTACTGTGTTTTGTGCTACAGACTGAAAATACATTTCTGGTTTTGACAAAGAGGAAATGGAAAAAGCAAACAGTTCTAGTCCAATTTACTTCTTTTCTAGTATTGAAAACCCTACTATGTGTTATCTTTTTGTAATCTAGTTTGTTCTATTTCCTAGAAGAAATAAAGCATTTATCCAAAACACAACTATGAAATTATTGGCACATGATACCTGCCCAATAGGAGTGGGGAAGAGAGATCAACTGAGGGCAAAGCAACTTGGAGCTATAAAAGATGCCAAGATTTATTTTCACAAACTGTAAGTAAAGCAATAGTTATACTTCAAAAATATTTAATAAAATACTTCCAACTATCATATCAATTTTTGTAAAACAATTTTGGCAGGCATATTTCTAATATGTCATGATGAAGAGAGAACAAAGCTGAAAAGCTGGAAGTATCTGTTTGTGCATACAGGAATCATAACCCACCTCCTATGACACTTAAAGGCTCTGATTTGTAAATAAACAAATTCAGGTTACCATGGGAAAAGATGTGTCCAGCTCATGTTTCATTTATAAAAGAGCTCTTTATATTTGAGAGCTCTAAATACTTTGTATGTTTTCTAGTTTTATTGACTTCTTTGGGAGTATTTTAGACATTTTCACTTTAAATTTCACTGTGCACAGCCTTGAAGCCACAAAGTACTAATCTGGTCCTCTCTTCCTGCTTCCAATGAATTTTTGAAGTGCTTTGGCAGTGCAATACCCAGAAGCCCCATTAGGAAGAATCTTCTAACTCCAGTCAATCAAACCTCTCCAGATGTAATCAACAGAAATTAAACATGGAGAAGACAAGCTAAGTAATAGAATATTGGTATCTCCATACAATAAATGCAGGGGAAGACAACAAGTTCTGTTGGAAAATGGAATTACATAGGAACTGAAATTTCAGAACAGAGAGAAAGGAGAACCAAGATGCAACAGAGATCATTCAGAAAAATACTGCCAGTGACAAGAGATACATCTGCTTCCTCTGAACATTTATTGATCCAGTCGGTTCCAGGCTCAGGATGCCTCCAGTGCTGCTGAAGGTATCACATTTCAGGTGACTTGAAACAATGAAACTCTGACTAATTGCACTTATTAAAGATATTATCTTGCTTTTCTTTTTCGAGGTGTATTGAAGTTTCCCTGAAGACACATTCAAGACAAAAAGTGCAGCAGTGGCTCCACAGCTCTGCCTATGACTTCTGCAGTGCTCAAGAAACTCATTAGTCAGCTGGGATTCCATATAAAAAGCTAAAATACCAACCATTACCAGACAAGGGTGCAATGTGTCAGTGTGCCAAAATGCTACACTGCATCAGCTTTAAACACTGAGATTGTTTTTCTTTGGAGCCCCAGACTTGCAATCTATTTGCAAAAGAAGGAAGAAGGTTTGGCAGTTTTGGCTGGGTTGTTTGCACACCACATTTAAGTTAAGGAATAAATTGTGTACATGGCAAAAGATAGCAACTGTGGCACACCTGCTTCCACAGTAGAATCCTAGAATATCCTCATTTGGAAGGGACCCACTAGGATCATCCAAGTCCAATTCTTAGTCCTGAATAGGACAATCCCAAGAATCACAGTGCAAATGTCTGGCTCTTTTGAGAGGTTTAAAAAAAGAGAGTATTTTTTCTAATGCTTATTAAAATATAGCTATTATTTTCTAAACTTTCTGGATATAAAGGAAAACTAGAGAATTTCTCTAACTCTAGGCATCTGTGTCTTTGGGAGACAGCAAGTATTGTATAATCAGCATTTGTCTGAAATACTGAGATAAACAGTGGACAGATGCCTGCTAAGCAGGTATCTGCTGCTGAATTTAAAATAATTGCACAATTGCAATTTATGTATTCAAACTCTCTCTGTTTACAGCAGTGCAAAACCAGTTGCTGATTAAGGTTATGTTCAAGTTCTACATTCATTCTTTCTTTTCCCATTTTTATTGCAGGTGCAAATATTGAGGAATATATCTTTATCTATTCTGTGCAATAAGGCCAAATCCCCTATTTGACAGTGTCCTGGCATTAAAAGATATTTGCACTTCAGTAATGCTAGGCTATATCTGCCCAGTTGAATCCAGTTTTTTTTTTTTTTTTTTTTTTTTTTTTTGGGGGGAGACAGCCTATCAGGCATGGAGCTCCTGCACCAGGCAGCAGCACAAGGTCAAATGCTCACAGATGAAATACAGACACAGCTGCTACGAGGTACCTCACCTGGTACAACCACCACAGACAATCCTGACTTCAGTCATTCATTCACTGATTTATTTTTTTTTTTATTAGCACTGCAGAGCTTACTCTAGAGAAACAAACTGGACTGCTTTGGAATGTAGCTCATACATCAGGTACTGCTTGATAATTCCATTTCAATGCCAGGGCTGACCCCTCTCTGTCCTATAACCAAGGCCAGAGGGTGCACACACTGCAGTTGGGTATAAATGAGGGCATCATGTGGCTTACAGAAATCTTTATTAACAGTGCTGATTCACATGGCAAAAAAACCTAGCAAGGCTATAATCCTAGCCTCAGTCTGTTCAGCCTGATGTTAGCAACAACAACTTACTATTCATGAACTGAGAAAAATTTATATGTAAGTCCTCTTCTGAGATAAGCTTATCCCAAACCCCACCCTGCCAAACCATTGTTAGAGTATCCCACGTTGGTCTGAGGCCACACTCCAAGCATAGTTTTGTAATAAAAGCATAATCTCTCCTATGATGGCTTTTGTCATTATAGTTAACTGCCTTCCACTCTCATTCAGTGCATAAGAATGAATTTCCCTTCAAACAATTAGCATTATTAAACACTACATAAACCTTTGACTGAAAGTGGCTTTCAGACAAGTTGTACAAAAGCAGTGCCTGGTTGAACAAAAACAAAAAAATAAACAAAAAACAACCGAACCAAAAGAACCCAAAAAACCTAGCAAACAAGCAAAGAACTTTTATTGCTATTAGAGTATTGAATATGTGGAGCAAAATTAGAGCTGGGTTATTCCTCTCTACCTGGATGTCCTGTGTTGCAGGCTCAGTAGAGGTGGCATTATAAGCATGACTGAATAAAACAATTTATAATAAGAGTTTTGCCTACAGCATCACAGGGATGTGTTATAGCAGCACAGTGGGAAGAAATGTGATCTTTCATTGGTTTCACTTCGGTGACCAGGGGCCAGATGACAGCAGATAATCAGCAAGGGCTGTAATTTATCATGGCACTGCAAGGCAGAGCAGCTTCCAAACACAAGCCAGCACAGCAGCAGACCACCACCCAAGGAGGCAGAACAAGTTCCCCTCCAAGGCCCAGGTGTTCAAACAAGTGTGCATGCTTTTGCACACAGACAGCAGTGTGTATGAAATCTCTGCTCTCCACACCTTGCTCAGGGTCCAGTGGGAATCTGCACACATACACTTATTTTATTAAGGCACCTAAATTACAGGAATAAGGCAGTGCACTTCAGCAGCTTTTCCTGGCACACCAGTTTTAACAAGGTCATTGCCCATATGTTTAACAGCTAATAATTCTGCACTTTCCCTCAGCATGGAAAATTCTGCCCAGTGCAGAGCCAGTTCCTCTGGCTTCAAACAGCTCACTACAGATACACCTAACAGGCAAAATCTATCTTCAGGTGGGGGATGCAGGGTCTTAACAGGAGCAGCACCAATGGCTAAAAGCACCATTCTTGTACCTGAGATGTGCATTTTCACTACAAGCCTACCCCTCAGTACCAGAGTCATCTGCAGTGCACTGCCAAGGCTAAACAGAGCCTGGCATGCCCAGCCACCAGAAGGAGCCCAGGCAAACACAGGTGCTGGCAAGAGCAGACCTTTCACCACACCTGTCAAGGTGAACTGCAGTGATTTTGTGCTGTGAGCTGAACCCTGACATCTGTACGAGCTCGCCTTTGTGCAGTGGGATGCAAAGGATTCTCTAACTCAGCACTGGACACTGCAATACCCTGCCAATGCACTTCTCCCTCTTAAACTGTGTTGTGAATAGTGGTAAAAAGCCACAAATGCTGAGTTGCAATTCTTGCAGAGTTTCTGATTAGTCAAAATCATCAGGTGCTACCTGCATGAGCATTTAATAGGAACAGCCATACAGGCAATTGATCTGGTCTCAGATTTAGGCTGAGGCAAGCCCTGCTCTTCCTCTGACAGGCTGGGCAATTTTCACCTATTTATTCTGTTTCATCAACCTCTCCTACCCCTTTTTACAAAGGGCCCCACATCATTGTCCTGGCTGACAGCCTTGAAAACCACAAGAAATCTGTGAAAGCAAGTGGCATACACTCACTAACTTCCATGGAATTTAGATCAATCTTACAACTTTCAGCTTAAAACTCAGAGTGTCATTTTCACTGCTAATTGTACAATTCGAAGCCCATCCTTCTGAGCTCATACTGAAGAGGTTTTTCTTGTCCAAGCAGAGTTAGCCTCATCAGACACAGCCCCCATAAAACTTCTCTTTATCCCTGAAATCAATCATCACACACTTACTCCAGCTTTGCCCACATCTACCTTTAGCAATTTAAGTCTCATTCCCTCTGTGAAACAGGCAATAAATCACATCCACTGTATTGAGTGAAAAATAAATCATAAACTTTGAAGAAACAAACAGAAGTTTGTAGAAGACTTGGAAGACACATTGCTTGCCATCTGCAAAGCAAGGGGAAAACAGGTGTTGGGAAGGTCTGGGGTGTCAAAGGGCTCTTTAAACAGGTTCCTCCATGGTTCTTGTTCTTAAATGCATGTACAGATGTGTCCTGAGGAAGCAAAATCTATCCTTACCTATCTTCAGCTTTTAAATGCAGCCTCAACTTTTATTTTTTCTGACTTTTCTGCTTCTTCTCTACAAATGAAAACGAAAATTATTTCATACTCCTTCATGTACACATACCATGTAAATAGTCTTCAAGTGATTTTAGCTGCCTGTGTGTTCTTTGACTTCTAAAGCTCTAAGGAAATTCCAATATTTGTAATTAATCCCCAAATAGAATATATCTGTAAGGCAGTAATTCCTTTCAAGTTTAAGTACAACTGGGCCATCCACCCTCTGCATCAAAACCCCAAAGATGAAACTCTATTTTCTTTCTTCTTTGGAAGACAAAACCATGAGAAACCCATATGGAAATATGTACAGAAGTAAAATTTTTTTATTGTTCTGACATTTTTTTTAAACAACATTCATAAATAAAAAGGGAGTGAGACTGTTGGCTTTTCATGTCATTGCTGTGTTGCTACAGTAAATTTTTAAATTTTGAGAAGAGACATCATATCCCTAAGCTTCATGAACAGCACAGACTGTTGCCATAGATTTATTCTAATTATGTTATCTCCTCATCTATCCCTCCTACAGTTTAAGATATTTCAACATAAAAATAAGTAATTCTGAAATTAATCTATTTCTACAAAATATAAAAAGGCATATTTCAAAGGATTCTATATTTTACCAAAATTGGTAATTCAAGAAGATAATTAGAAGTCAGGAATTAAACAGCAGAACATTCTCCAAAAAACCAGCTTATTTCTAATCCTCACCCTTGTTAAACAAAATATTAACAATTTTATGTTTAAGAAGAAAACATACTGTCTGTGTCTAACACCTATTTTTATAATAAGTAGTTGAGTTTAAGCACCATTTTCAAAAATAATTTGCAACTGTTATTCTGATGGAGCCACCCTTTTAGATTGCATTTGTAAGGCTAAAGATAGAGTGACAATTATTCTAAGATTATTAAAAATTAAAAATCCAGTAGAGTACTAGATTTAAAAATTCTATTTGCATTTTATCTGTCACTGAATTTGCTCTAATTGTCCACTATTGTGATAATGTCTGAGTTGAATACTGTATGTCTATATGTATGTTAGCACCCAGCAATTAGCTCAGCAATAATTATACACTATTTCTGACCTCTTTGTGCAGCTGGCAGAGGGTGGGGTTTTTTAAATACATCTTCTGCAACTTTAAGTAATTTTAAAAAGCACAAAAATAGAGTTTAAGAATGATAGGAAACAATTACTAGATTTGCCATAATTCCTTATATACTTGGAGAATTTGCATAGACATTATGATGACATGCAGTAAGTCTGAATTCTAACAGATATTCCTTAACAGCCTCTGTTCCTTTTATAGCTCATCGACTAATTCTTTGATTTCATAATTGATCTTATGCTATCCATGAGGGACATTTCCTTTTATCTTTTTAAAACAACTATTTATTAAATGCATTTATATAAAGTAGAGAGAGTATTTAATTTTTTTTAATGTTACAGTGTGTTTCTTCACTAAAATGCCTTTCTTCACCATAATGACATCAAATGACAGACACCCAGTGCCACATACCTCAAACAGTTGACACAGGACTAAGAAAATACAGGAAACATTTCTCAGTATTGGTTGCATTGCCTACTTTTCCCTCTGATATTTTATCAGTTTCTCAAATGAGAGATACTACATGATTAGAGATATTTATAAATTAAGAGATTCAATTTCCCCCAAAGGTATACATATGCAAGGTTCATAAAAGTTAAATGTCAAAAAGAATTAAAGAAAAGAACCTTATTCTAGCAAAATTGTGAAAACCTCTATTTTTGCATTTTTCTCTATGCAAGCCACGTGTGGCTCATTAACATTATGTTAGCAAGGCTGTAGGTCATTTTAGAAATCCAATTGCAAATCAAGGGAAACTGCTTTCAAATGGCATCTGGCTTGGCCTTCAAACCCTAATAATCTAGGGCAAATCAGACCAGTAAATTACAAGCCAAAACTCAGTTTGTGATTAATACAGTTCAAAAAATGAACTGCAACAGATAACTGGACTTCATCTGGTCCATGGACTGCTCATTAGATCACAACTCCACAGAGTTTCTCGATGCAGAGCTTTTAGCACGCTGTTAAACCCCCTCATTGGTGGATCCTCTCTGAATCTGAAGTCCAGGATCCAATTCAGGTGTTGGTCTTGCACCAAGGACACGAAGCTGTTCCCCTGCCCAGCTGTCAGAGCCATGGCTTGGCACAGCTCCTCACAAACCCAAGGGTGGGACCTGTGAAGTGCCTGCTTGAGCTGTCAGACCACTGTAGATGGTCTCATGCTGTAGAGATCTCAGTCTTGTTCCAGTGCTCCTCATGAAGCACAAAACCCCCTTAAAACTGTTTTCTGTGAGGAAGAGCATTTCTCTGCTCAAATATGAGGCAACAGTGAGGCAGTCCTAGGTAAATCCCTAGGCTCCTTCTTTCTGAAGTAAGCACAAGTGAAATAAGCAGAAACCATGGATCAATATCCCTGTCATGCAGAATTTATAGATACAATATGGCATTCTGCTAATTTGTCAGCATTAGCAATAATTCTTTACAAGATATTATTATTGTATATCGGAGTATGGACTGTAAAATGACATGGCTGAGTTTTCAAAATAATTATACCACTTTCCATGGGGGGAGGAAAACACCACCAAACACAACAAACCCACACAAATCATATTGTAGGGAACACCACATACCAGTCTGAGGCAATGATGAACAAACTCATGCTGTACCTCTATGATTTCCAGATGCAAAGTCTGCTTAACCTATATGTAAATAAAATAACACTACCATGTGGCTGCTTCAGAAAACAATAATTATGTAAGATGAATAAAAATGCAGACTGTAAGCAGATGTTTCCTGTAAGCTTGCAATAAGGTAATGGTAGAAATATTTTAATAAGCACAAAAACCTTGTCAGATTTTGGCTCCTAACTCCTATCACTGTCAGAGCAGATGCCATTTTCCTCCATATGTTAACTTATCTACATCTTTATATAGCTTTTATCATCTAAGTACCTGCACAACTTCTAGTTCCTTAAGGTTTCACTCTCACAACATGTGAAAGAAGAATGGACAGTTTACAAACAAACAGCTGAGATGCAAACTGAGCCAGACTTGGGCAGTTTGGAGCTGAACCCACGATTTAGAGTAGGACTTT
This sequence comes from Oenanthe melanoleuca, assembly GCF_029582105.1. NCBI lineage: Eukaryota > Metazoa > Chordata > Aves > Passeriformes > Muscicapidae > Oenanthe > Oenanthe melanoleuca. Next base: position 10,349,996 of record NC_079333.1, read on the forward strand.
TAGAAGCCAATCCCTGCCACTAGCTGCAAAGCATTTTACCCAAAGCCATACACAGCCTTCATTTAAGGACACAGATTAACAAGTGCATGATAAATGCAAATCAGACTGTCAGCTCTGTAATGATCAATTCAGGAGTTAGTTAGTGTTCACTGTTGGAGGTGACTTGTTTTAGGATATGTGCTTTAATTCAACCCAGAGCCTGAGATAAAATGATGTTGCCACCTTATCCTACACAGCAGAGTGCCCTAATTTCAGGAACACTGCAAAACCTTTTAAAATGGTTAATCTAAGTCTTTGGTATCTTCACACCACAGTACATATTATCATCATTTTTTAAGTATGCAAATTGCTGCAGCAATCCTAAAGGCTTATAAAGGCCTATGTGCTGATTATTCCAATAAATGGATTTTAAGGCAAGAAGGGACTTTTAGAATCGTCCCTTACAGCACTTGTGGTTAATTGTCAGTAGATGCTCTTGTTTGAAATGCCAGCCACAGGAGAAAGAATATAACTGGTGCACGTTCAACTGTTTCCAAGGAAATGACATAAAAATACTGATTTTAGTGGTAGTTGAGAGATTTTTTCCATTTTAAGGTTTGCTTTCGTATAAATTCAAAAATTTAAGATATTAATACAAAAGGAAGCAGGTTTACCATTTAAAAAAAATAATAAAAGGGAAAAAAATTCTTTCATGTGAGGGTGGTGAGGCACTGGTGAGGCTGTCCAGAGAAACTGTGGATGCCCCACCCTGGAAATGTGCAAGGGCAGATTGGCTGGGGCTCTGTAGAAAGCCATGTTGTTGGTACTACATTTATATTTCATGCACAGTCTTAACTTTGACAACCAGATACTCATGTATACAATTCCATTTTATTGTCTGAAATTGGATACATGGCACTTGACAGTCAAAAGGAAGTTATGAGCATGGCAGAGCAATCCCATCACGAGTCACCTGTGATATAGGTTACTATACACCTGTGGGTTTCCCTATGTCTCCCCTCCCTAATAAATCTGTGTTTCCCATCATCTTTTCCAAAATAGGCAGTAGAAGAGAACATGGCTGCTGATGTGTCCCTAGAAAACCAAAGAGGGAAATCACAACACAGTACTTGGACTCTTTCATTTCCCTGGAGACCTTTAAATAATAGTCCACAACTAAAATACCAAAAGATATATTTTGGAGCATATATATGATATATCAGATAAACTATTGTCATGTACTGTTCTAACCAACCAAGGGTTTGGTGGTTTGCTTTTTTTTTTGCATTTAGAGGAATTCTAAAACATCTTTATATTATAATTAGAACAAATATGTGCATTTTAAATAGAAGAGATACATATATCATATATATATATATAGCTCTCATATATATATATATATATATAATCTTAATATATCATAGAGATATATAAAGAAATTTATATATAAAGACTTTTGGAGGGAATATCAGAGAATTTTTGTGGTATTAAAATTTTCCATGTATCAAAGATTAAATTTACTTTTTTTAATAAATAGCAGCAAAATTGCACACAGAGTGCAATCCTACCTATCTTTGCCTAGACCTTTCACCCTTATTTTATTTTCTTTCCTTTTCTGATAGGAGACCAATTGAATTCTTGTTGAGTAAAAGCATTTGAAATACTCTAAAATGCAGCATAATGTAGGTATAGTGACACACATGATATTTGACTTCACTATAGGTCTGAAAAAGCATACTTAAGTGAATATTCCTTAAAAGCCCACAAGAATGATGCTAAATGTATTAGAAGGTAAGAGAAGAAAGGAGATTTTTGGTCTCCAAAGGTTCAGGGGGTGCTGACACCATGAAGGTCACAGAAGGAATGGTCCTGCTCCATCCCTTCCTTGCCTTCCAGCCCAGAGCTGAGGGCACTGAGCCATGCCTGGCTCTGCTCTGCTCCCCTTGAGCCCACCAGGGCTGTGCTCAGGGGCAGCAGCAGCAGAGAACAGCCCAGTGTGACAGCACAGGGGCCACCAGAGGAGGTGCTGGGGGCAAGGTCTGGCTGCTGACCTAACCACTCCCTTGTGGCAAGAGTCCCAGGCAGAAATACCAGCAGGGGATTTAAACAAAGAGAATGTTTTCATCAGGTGAGACCTGGCACTCCCTAATTCCTCTGCAGTTAGATATCTCTAGCTGACATCACCACACCAGCTGTCCCAGGAGGTCCTCACAATCAAATCTGAATATTGCAGTAGCAATAAATGCAGCTAATAATTAATACACCCAAGACCTAATGGCAGTGTATTTATTAAGTACTGGTAGCCAGTATAAAATTGAAACTATGTAATAGAGGAAAGCTAAAATATCCCACAAGTGTCCCAGATATCTTGCTTCCACACTTATCGAAAATTTGCTGAGGTACAGCATAATTTAAACATGGATTAATTTATTTTTTAATATATTTTCTTTTCTATTCCTATGCATGGTATTACTTTATGGTGCACATTTTCCCATCAAGAAGAAACTGAAGCCCTTAGATTGCTTGCAGTATATCTAAAATGACAGCAGGAACCATTATTATTATTTACACTTAGAACAGTAATCACAGTTTAGCACCCAGTTTGTGATGTATTGCACAAAGATTGAAGGAAACCAGAAATAACAAGACTCCACCCCAAACCCCTGGCAGATTTCAACATTTGCATGAGAGGTCTAAATTAGGACCCTGGTAACCCAAATCTTCTTTTGTAATCAATGCTGAGAGGAGAATCCTGCCGGGGCACTGCTCAGGTCTCCAGCTGCCTGAAACTTCTGTGTCTTTGTGATCATGGGGCTGCAGATCCTGTACTATTTTTTAGCTAAACAGCATAGTTTCCATCTTCTCTATACTCACAATAATTTCTTCTATTCCCAAACTCCCACTAGCCTCACAGCAATGATTTCTGACCAAAAAACCACTTGCTCAGCATTGCATTCCCCATGCAAGATCAACACCAGTCTGTCGTTCCCATCCATAAAAGTTTGCAGCTATTTTTCTTCCACTACCATACTAATCACAAAGGCCTAGGTTGGAAGGGACTTTCAAGATCATCTTGTTGGAACCTTCCACTAGTCCAGGTTGCTCAGAGCTCCGTGCCTCACCAGCCTCACATGGAAGAATTTCTTCCTGACAGCTAACCTAAACCTGCTCTCAGTTTGAAGCCATTCCCCCTTGTCTTTTCACTCCAGCCCCTTTTAAATAGTCTCTCTCCATCTTTTCTCCCTTCAGGCACTGGAAGGCCACAGTTAAGCCACCTCAAAGTTTTCTCTGTTCCAGGCTGAACAATCCCAGCTCTCCAGCCTTTCCTCCCAGCAGAGCTGCTCCATCCCTCTGCTCCCCTCGGTGCCTGCTCTGGGCTGGCTCCAGCAGGTCCCTGTCCTTGCTGTGCTGAGGACTCCAAAGTGGGATTGGAGTAGATTAGAGTAGATGTACTGACATTTTTACCCACAAAGGGCTGTAACTGCATTTCCCATTGTTACTATTTTCCCCAGGCAGAAAGATGCATCATTCCCTCCGTGTCCCCCTCCAGACACCTGGAGAGGACAGAACACTGGGAAGCCCTGCAGAAGCACAGGCATTGTTCAGAGGACTGAACACACAACGTGAGCATATGGCTCCTAATGCTAATTAATTATGCTGTGGGTTAAGGGGGACACTGAAATAATAATGCTAAATGAGATTGGAAAGAGACTTCCTGTGCATTTAATTAGGGTAGTATCTCTCTGATTTCAAAGAGCACAACGTAACTCCAGAGGACCCTTCCTGCCCTCACAAAGGTCAAATGCCATAATTTAATCTGCTGTACTAAAATAATTAATACAAACATCAGTGGTGAACTTCTCAACCATGGTCTAGGCACAAATTCAGCTTCATGAACAGCAGCAAAAAAAATCAGTTCACACAGCTGAATCATCCTTTTGCAAAAATATGATTTGTCTACACAGACATTCACTAGTTTTGCTTCCAGGTGAGTTGGATTATGAATTGCTCTCTTCTTTTTTCTTTTTTATAGTGAATAGTTTTATTCAGCAGGAAAAAAAAGATTCAGTTATGCACGAATCATCCCAACTTGCAGACATATAACTTCAAAATTAAACTACAAATTTTTTTTTCACATTTCATTTAACAGATTCAAAAAATAGAAGAGTTCTAACCTTGTCCCTTGACTTGTTATTTATGAACTTTTTCATTTCCTTGATTATTCTTTGAACAGATTGCCTTTAATTCCCTACCAGTGTGATTATTTGAGGATAATCACACTCTCCTAGAGTGTCATTAAAAGTATGATGAAGAAAGACTTTGTTCCAGAGAAGTGGTGTTTGGTTTCTTTGAAAAAGAAAGCAGTTCCCTTTTAAACACTTATAGCTCTTGTAGTGAAAAGTTGTTCCCATTTATTAAATGGCCACTGTCAGCCAGAAAAATTACATTAAGTTCAGAACAATCATAATTAGCATTTTCAATCAAAATGGTACAATAATAAGCACATTAACACAATAACATGTTGATGTATGAAGAAGGGAAAATCTTGCTGCCTAAGGTAATGTTTTAGTCTGAAAAGAATAATTGCCAACCACTTCAAAGTGCTATAGTGAATTAGGCTTGTTTATGGCATAATTAGAGAGTAAAAATGAAGATATGCATGTGCCAGGTTTCAAATTGGCTATTTTCTACCTGCAGTGCTCAGAATTTTAAATGCATTGTATCTTGCTATTTCCAGGCACTATATCAAGTTGCAGTATATGATGTCACATCCTATTATATTAAACAATATAACAATTCTATTGAGTTCACCCCTAGGTATTCACAATGCCAGAAATGTAAAGGAAATAAAAATGTACTCAGCGGAAGAGTTAAAGAAATGAAACTTTGAAAAAAATAGAAATCTTTCAGTTAACCAGTTTTCAAAGTGCAGGTTACATAATCAATTTGGTTTCTTGGTTGTTATTCTTTGATCTCATTTTCCCATTCTTTGCTTAGCATAAGAGACCCAACAGAAGGGGAGACACCCCACAAAGAAAAGCCAACAAGAACTGGAGGATTAACTGCAAGATAGTAGTTTTGAAAAGCTGAGAGTTCACTAATAACTACTGTTGTCAAGAGTCCTTTTGAAAAAAATAGGAGTTGACAAATGAAACTCCTGGGTTATTACAGGGAGAATTCTTGCTGAAATCTGTTCCCAAGTCTTAGAACATCTCTCAAAATTTTCTTTTTATTTTCCTTTTATAGCAATTTTGAAGCAACTTTCTAGGCAGAAGAGACCCATATTTATCATCTAAGAAATGTCCAAAGAGAGTTAATTACTTAAAGCTACTACTTTACATTAAGCACAAATGTGATATTTCCATTAACTTTAATTGTGAGGAGACATTAAAGAACTGCATCTCTCTGCACTAGAAAAACATTTCAAAAACAACTTTAAAAAAAAAGAAGTCTGACAGATGGAAAAAATCTCTCAAAGTGCTTATTTAAAAGTAAATGTTAGGTCAATATAATTAAGAGATTCAGCAGCAAATGCATCCTTAGCAGTTTTTTTAAAATCAAATATCATCATTATCGGAAGAACATGCTGTTCATACATAAATAAGGAGCTGGAATCACTGCTTTTAATGCAACAGAAAACAGTCTTTACCATGTCTATATAACTAGTGTATCCTAACATGTCATAATGTAGAAGTTTGGTTTGTTTTCAGGTTTTAAATTAGTTTTATTCTGGAGAACTTGCACTCAGTGAAGACTAAGATACACTTGGATCCCCACCCTCAACCATAGAGATTATTTAATTTATATCATTATTAAAGGAGGGGAGGGGGGATGTGGAAATGTGTGTGTATAGATACACATATATATAAATTTTAAAAAGAGAATGCAATAACTTTTTAAAGAAGCTGGGAGACTCAGGACTGAGAGCAAAGGAAGTTAGCATGAAAATAAGTACCTGATTACTGAAACACTGCCATAGTCAGCAGTAGGCAAAAAAGAAGCTGTAGTGAAGGTTCAGCAGTTCTCCAGAGCACACCCACACCCACATTAATTTTGAAGTCTTTTGAAATGCTATTCCACATTCCCATGCAATCTAGCAGCAGTTGTGGAAACATCTTTCAATCATTTATAATAGCTTTAAAATTATATAGCACCTTTCATCTAAATGGATCTGAAAACGGGCTTCTAGCTTTATTCACTAATTTTAGAATTTATTGTGCTTAAAACAAAGAACTCCCTTAGCTAACTTATAAATAGGCTAATTATCATAATGTGACCTAACTACTGTAAGTTGCCTAGACAGCAAAATATACTTTAAAGCTGCAAATCACCTGATTCTCTCCTTTATAAGAATCTGAGTTCATACACTTGCAGAAATATTAAGAAAAAGGAATGACACACAGTAAATTTTCAAATAAGGGCTCATTATACCAATTCAAGTTTCTCTATCAAAAGGATTTTTTTTTTTTCTGATTCATCAGGAAACATCATCATGCATGTTGTAAGAAGACCTCATGTAACATCCCCAGGAGAGCAAAGGCTTGGTTTTCCAAGGGCAGGGGCTTGTCCCCAGGCTCAAGTGAGACTCCTTCCCCAGGCAGCTCAGCCCCTTGCCAGCAGTTCTCCCAAAACTGAGCTTTGCTGTCATTCAAAGCACTACTGAGGGCAACACTCCCAAGGGATTATTAATTTTAGTCTTCTGCACTCCTGCAGTTTTTATTGCTGGTGCTCACCAAGCCTATCACGTGTGATTTCCATCACTAATAAACTGCAGGTCTCAACAAAATCTCTTCAGCAACGCTTTTTCCTTCTCTGGCAGCATCCTGCACATCAGAGAAGTGAGTTGACAAAGCATGCAGTAACTAGACATGTCTGAGTGGGTTTTTATACCAGCATGGATTATGTGCTTCCCCTTTTCACAACACATACACTGTTTTGAAACACAAAATGTAAAATGAAGTCAGTAACAGCAAAATATTCGTTCAGTTAGAAACAGTGAGACCCAGGATAGGTATGCAGCTGAGCACAGAAACTATTATATTAACTGCTAGCAGAGAGAGTGCAAGCTTAAATGAGTCTATTACTATAAATGCAGAATGTGCAAATTAATTTGTGTCTGAGCCAAATTAAAATACAGCCTTGATTTTCTGCAAGATAAAATATTTGGCTTAATACAAAATGTTTTGAATGGTTATGTTAGTAAATAAAATTTGCTATCAAAATAAAAAGAGGGCCTTGACCAAAGCAAGTCCTGTTAAAGATTAAAAAAAAAAAAATTAGAAGATATTCAAGGTATGTGAAGGGATGAAAAGTAATAAGATCTGAATGACTTAGTGATGGCTGTCATAAAAATCTGGCAGGGTATTCTATTTACAATATGTAATAAAACTGTCACACACAGAATTTATAAAAGCATTTGCCCTAGAAAGCTAAATCTTTTTGCCAAGGGCAAGTTAATAACCTCTGCAGTTCATTTGAATATATGGGCAAAGAGATGTTTTGACTAACAGAGCATCACAAGGTGAGCACTAGGCAATCTAATAGATATTGTGAGAATAAGATGATCCAAAGATGATGACAACCTGTTAGAATACTGCTGAAAAAATCTTGTGAACTTCACAGAAATTGTGCTCTGTCCTACTAAATACGTGCTGGGCACGTGTTTGCAAATGTGTGAGTTTTACAAATTCAGGATTACACATGCAGCAATTCCATGTTAGCTGACATTAAAATAATTCCTCCTCAAATACTCAAAGAAGATGCTGACTTGTGAAGTAGCAAATTGAATGCAGAGCTACTGCTCTTAAGATTATGCAGGGCTTAGTGGTTTGAGAGATTTAAGTCACTAGCAGATCAGCTAAAATCCAGGATTTTTTTTTTCCGCTCATAAAAATCCACACTTGTAAATTAACATATTTCTAAATTAAGGCTGCAATAATACAACTTAATTTAACTTGGAATGGTGTCCCACATTATAAATTATGAATCATCCAGGAAAATACTTGCCCAGAGTACAAAGCTTCATGCAAGTTCATGGGGAACAATGTACATACCACTTTTTTAGGTATAAGTCCATATTCAGCAAGATAATAATCATTGTATTAGAAAAACACATTTGCTTCTGCCCAAGAACTAGGAACATTTTTCTGTCCTGAGCACCATCTTGCCACAGATTACTATTTCTACCTGAGCTAGCTAATTTTAAGTTTATTTTGGATAGCTCTAAAACACACTGCCATCACTGCCATGACTGCAACTTAGAGTCTGTGACAAGTTATATTAGCTCCCCAATATATTTGCAGTGGAGCTCTGATGAAAAAAAACCATCCAGGTTAGATTCCATTAGACCTACATGACTTAAACCCTGCTGCCAGGCAGTTCTGTGCAAGACATTTGGTGCTCTTGCACAGGGGAAAGGGTCCAAATAAATGAGATGAGCTTCAGATTAGGTTTTAGCCATCTTCCCAATAGATATGTTGAGGCAGCAGCTATAAAGGCCTTCTGCCTCTGGCTGGTGGCCTATCCCCATGACACAAAGGGAATTTTCCTGTCCTGCTAATGAAATGCTGTGCCTGTGTATCTGGCTGTGAGAATTTTGCTGACTACGATTCCGTCCTGCAGCAATGTTATTTTACCTGAAAATTTAAAGCCTTTACATCAGAAACCAATTTGAAAGTTCTGCTATCATACAGCTTTCATAAATGCCACTAACATATCATAGAAAAAGTCTCAAAGCCAGAATGAGATGATTCTCTGCTCCTGTAGTTCAAATTACTTGAATTATACCTTTCTTGCACTCTAATGTGAGTGACTGATATCCAGGTGTCTGATGAGCATTTGCCGTTGAAATTATATTAATAATCTCCCTATTTCTTTCACTCCAATCCATAGGAGAAACAATTATGCCTGATATTTTATTCTTTTATTGTCCTAATGGAATTCCATTGCATGCAAGAGAGGGGTGTCTCAAATTTATTTAAACTTTACTCGGGAAAAGTGATAATACATGTGACCATTCAAATTTCCTCTACATCCAGCTTCAGCATCTCACCTACATGAATCTATAGCTGGTTTTTCTGGGAATGTAATAGTTCAGGACAGTTAATGGGAACAGAGGAAGAAGCAATGCCTCAGAGTGATACGGCTGCCCTAAAGAAGACATGATTTGGCAAAAAAAGATTAAGCAGCACACTTATTTGTGAAGTGATGCTGAGTGATGATGCTGTTGCTATCAGGTTGTAACATATGTTCGGGTCAGCAGCATACATATTGCATCCTCAATTTCAAAATTAATTTTTTGGGAGAGAGAGATCAGTGCTCAATTTCTGAAAGCCAAAACTTCAGCAGTTTGAGAGAGAGAAGCTGGCCCAGGTTGCAGGGGATTAGAAGGAACGTCTGCTGTGACACGACTGCCACTTCTCAGCTGCCTGCTAATGCTCTGTGCCATGCACATTTAGGAGAGAGCACAGCTGATGCTGGCAGCACTCTGTAGTCCCTGCCCTTGCCATGTCCTTGGAATCCCGCACAGCTCTCCTGAGAAAGCTGTCACTTCACTACCCCTGGTCCCATCCCCAGCAGGGTCCCAGCCCTGCCAGGTGACAGGGCTGCCCACACATCACTGTTCTGCACTGCTCTCCTTGCAGCTCCTGGTACCAGCCACGAGCTGTGTGCCATCCCCCTTTGGCAGCTTGCTCCCAATCAATCACCCCTCTCCAGCCAGCCTCCAACCTGCTGCTCTTGGCCTGCTGCCTTATCTCTCTGCTTCTTTCCTCCACCCAGCAGACTAGCTGTGGTCTCAGAAAATTACCCTTATTTTTCTCTACTCAGGGCCAGCCACATGCTCTCCTCACTGGTGTGATGCTCTTTCCCTCACACACATTAGAACTCTGGAGAAGTTTTTGTGCCTGCAGGGACACAGAAAGCAGCAGTAATAGCAACAATAATGCACTGAATGAATCCATGTAAGAGGTGACCTGAAGTGCTCTAGAATGGATAAAGAACTCAAATATTTATTTTGGATTTAAAGCAACAACAATAGAACTGTTCAACATGGGCATACCCTTTATGATCCAAACAGGGCTGAGCTAAATATAATTTCACAATAAATGTGAATGTATCACGTTAAAAGTTTCTTATCACATCACAAAATTTCCCCAGAGTGATCCAGAAATATGCCTACAATTTAATGGATAGAGGGGAATTGTCCAAATTCATAGACAAGTTGCCATAGTACCCCAATGTTTCAAAAGGCAATAAAAATGCCTCACATTTTTTCCTCCTGTGTAAATGCAATTGTGGGAACATGTTGCCAAGGACTAGCAGAAGCTGCTGCTGTCACCCTATTCTTGTGTTAAAGGCTCAAATTGCAGTAAATTAAGAAACTATTACACTATTTAAACAAAACCACAACAAACACTACAAGAACAACTGCTGGACCTAATCTAAAGTTGGAATAACAGGACATCCATACCCCAAAGTCATCAGAACCAATGGTCATGCTGGGTGCACCACAAGTGAATGCATCAAGAGATGTAAACTAATGGAAAAGACAGTAGAAGATATAAATGCTACATTCAGTTGCAGGAGTTTTTAGCATCTTCTTGTTCATTTTTACTGTTTCTGTTGAAAGTTTACAGCAGCTGTAATGAGAGAGGACATCCAACCAGCACACTCTGTGATGGGCAGTGGATCAAATAAAAGACCTACATTTATGATACACATTCAAACACAGTTTCTAATTGAACAATACTGGTAAGAGAGAGAAGAAAAGCCACAATTGCCCTGCAAGGCATTGTTCTGGTGCAGAAAGATGTGATTGCTGCTTTCACTGGGGTCACAGGTCCATAAAAACTCAAAAGATGCTCTCTGTACTAAGCAAGAGAATAGGTAAGTCCAGGCTCCACATACTCTCCCTTACTTTGCAACCAGAGGGGGAGATTAGTGAGAAAAATGTACCAGACCTATTTAAAAAAGAAAAAAAAAGAAAGAAAAAAAAAAAAAAAAAAAAAAAGGAAGAATTTATAAAGCCTTTTCACTGGTGGGAAAAAAAAGTGGGAATTGAATCCATTCATCTTAAAGGAAAAGATATTGAACAGAAGAATGAACACTCCTTTTCTAGGTTTTAAACTGGTAAAACCTTTGGCTTGCTTGTTTTGGTACAAGGAAAGTAAATCTGGAATCAGATTTGGTTCAACTTCTAGTTAAGCTTTGCTTATCTTTTCAATTTTTTACAGATGTTACTGAAAATATACACATATGCACTTTTTGTCCTAATTACTGATACACAAATGCATAGGCTATATTTTAAAATAGCAAAGGCAACCTAAATGATATGAAATGCAGCCTTTTAAATTAAAGTACCAGATTATGAACCAATAAAAGATAAATAATAGTTTTCTATTGCTCTGAATTTTTCTAAGTATGACAAACTAGACACAGTGAAGATGCTTGGAGTGGACCAGAGAGGAGACCCACGCCTAGAAAAGAGAAAGTAAAAGGTGCTCAGGATGTCCCAGCAGGAGGTTGTAGTGAGGTACCTACTCCCAGGGAACAGGCAACAAGACAAGAGGAAATTCTATGATTCTAAGGTTCCTCTGGTGACAAGAGTGACTGTGTGTGCTCATGGGGGTGACTCCACATAGAGGAGTCATGTTAAAAAATAACCTCTCCACCATATGGAGTAAAGAATGGGGAGGAGGAATCTGGGATAATGTGTCTGAATCCAGACCTACAGGAACATCAACATCTAGTGCTAGTTATTAGTAGGAAACTGCATCAAAAGCACTTCCAAACAATTAATCTTTTATTAATATTAAAAAGCTCCTCTGCTGTTCCCTTTTTAGGAGTTACTTCAGGGTCACAATCCAAACAAGCTTTTGTTTATTTCTAGAGCACAGGTAACAAACAAGTTCCAGCAAATCCCATAAATCCCAAACTACCACTTTAACTCCAATGCCTTTTACATTTTGTATTTTAGTTCTTCTCCTGCTACTAAAGTTACAGAGTCAGAATTGCCTTTGCTTTTTTTTCTAGAAGAAAGGGAAAGGGAAAAGGGGAAGGAAGCTGGAAATAATAAGAAGAAATAGCACTGGCTATTTTGAAGAACTGTTTGCTCTGAATTTCAAGAAGCGAAACAGGCAAATACTCTGTTTCATGCAAAATGCAAGGCCTTTCTTTAAGCAGGGCTGGGTACATGGATGAGTGATTCCCTCTTTTTATGCTTCTCTGAAAGAAAAGATGCTTTCCAAAGTCCAGTTTCCACTCCCTTAAAGTCACCCAAAAAATTCCTGCTGGTTTTCATTGGAATTGAGTGGTACAACAAGATTACCCTTTCCACTTGAATTTAGGACCAAGGAAATGAAACTCCAAAGAATGACCTTGAACCCACATATTTTACATATTGGAGAAACACCTGGGTCCAAACCAACTGGGAAGTTGGTTTGGATTTTTTTTTTTTTTTAATAACTTGATATGTGTTTCTAAAATGGAGTTTAACTCATCCTATGAAAACAAAATATAATAAAAGTCTCATAAATTATTTAATACTAGACATATATATTGGCTCCAGCTACACAGAAAAAATCCCACAAACCCTGCCAGGCTGTGAGATGAGAGTCTAGTGGCACAATATGTTCTTGTTCATTAGTTTTCAAAAACTACATTAACCTTTTATATTCTCATTATGTTGTGATTTGTCTTATTTCCTAAGATTACAAGGAGTGACACAATTGGATTTACCACATCTCTTGTCCAGTGTTTCAAAAGTATTCAGCATCATTACGAATTAAATGACACAATAACATGCTCAGTATTTCATTTGCTGCTCCACAGCTGTTAGAAGGTGTTTCTCTGATCTCAAACATGAGAGGGGCAGCCAAATCTCACTAGTGCCTCTTGGCTGCAGGTTATTCCAACATACATGGATTATTACTAAAATATATTTAAATTATCTGCCTTCCTATCACTTGGATCCAACATACTCTTTCACTGAAAGAGAATAATTGGTAAATATTTTCAAAGATTTATTTTTTTACCTGGATTTCAATACTTTTTTTCCAAAAAATAAAGTGATTTTAAATAGGTTCATACCAACGTTCCATCTATAAATACCAGCTTATCTCTGCAAGGGAAATATAAAATGAGTGTACTTGAAAACCAGTGGTCATGGTATGGGCCAACCTCTGCTCCTGTGTGCTGAACCACAGTCAGGCAGCTCTAGTCTGGAACTAACAGGTGTGAGCCTGCACTTACTGAGTTACACAGACTCCTGCCCCTCACCTCTGAATTGACAAATAGGACAAAACTCCCCAAAATGTAAAATTCCCTGAGGTATATGAATATTTCCTAAATGTCCACGGCACATAAATATTAATAAGCCTGGAGAAAAGAAAGGTAAAACAAAGGTTCCTTAGTATGATATTACAATAAACATTATTAAATTACAACTATTGAATGCATCTGGATCCATTTCCCTTATCTATTCTAAAATAAAATAGGGATTTTAGAATATCTTTACAAGTATTCATATGCATAGGTACCCAGCCATCCATGGAATATTCCTTGTGGTTATCACTATAATGATGTGACAAGTTGCACTAAATCAGTACTTTTGTGCTCCATCTTGCAGACTTTACTAATATGGTGTGACAGTTCCAGCACCTCTTAAATAGCCTTCTAATCTTTTTTCACTTTGAATCACACATGAAAATTTAATTATGTGCGATTCTTCCATCAAAGTTGTCCTAATCTACTACAGCCAATAATGTAATATTGTAAAAGGAAAAACCATTCAATTTTACGAGATGGGTATTCAGGCAACCATTTTCTTCTTGTGAGATATTTAATCATTATCTTAAACTTATATAGCTATCTGACACTGAACAGAAAGCAGTCCCTTCTTGTAAAATCATGATGTTAACAAAAATGCAGAGGTTAAAATTAGAGCTGGTCGTGTAATCATCCAACCTTATGAAGATTTGGTGCCACAAATTAGCAGAAAATTTAGAATCTGGTTTGTTTGGAAAGTTTCTTTTTTATGATAGCATTTCCTCTTTAATAAGCATCCTGAAGCATTTCACTTAAATGCAGAAAATACAGAAAGTAATGGCTACAGAAGTCTTCATTTTTGTTTCAAACCTAACTTTCACTTCTTAAAAGTGTCATTTCAACCAATACAGCCACTTTTAGGAAAACACAGCAATAAATTGGATTATGGAGTTTTGATAACGCCTTTCATATAATGATCAAACCAATGTGTAGTTGCACGACCATGATCCATAGCAGATACCAAAAAATTACATTACCAAATATAACTGTGCATATGCACATTCTCACATGCTTATGTGTTATTTCACATGAGTCTTTGCAGGAATTACAGCACTGATATCAGGGTCAGGGGCAGTACTGCCACATTGTCACACTCTGCTTTCCTGCACTAAGGACAGAACACCTTTTCTCATTATGTCAGGCAAATGTAAGAAAGTGTAAAGACATAATATTTCCAGGAAAAAAAAAAAAAAAAGGAATTTTGATTCTCTGCAGCACGTACATTTGCATCAGTTTGTTAAAACAAGTTGTCAATCATAAAAAAAAAAAAAAATACAAATAATCAAAGCCAAAAAACCTCTAATAATTCTAGGTGGTTTTTTTTTTTACACCATAGGAATTTTGGTACAACAAGAACATTGATTATGATCTGCTCTACTTTTTATTAATATGCAAAGTATGCAATATTCACTTGCCCTTCTCTCTGAAAAGAGAGGGACACCAGGCAAAGGATTCCTTCTAGAGTCACCCTACACCCCATTTTTAGAAGTTTGGACAAAGGTATTGTATACAAAATTGCACTAAGAGAAATAGAGCAATTATATGTCAAAACAAAAACTGAGGCAAAGTCCAGCATGGAAATAAAATCAAGTTACTCATTTGTGTAGTTCAAAAACCTGTAGTGCTAATGTTCTGAAGTTTTCTTCCTGGTAGTTAAAGGATCTTAACATCCCAAATCAGTAATGAGAACACGATTTTCATTAACTTTTCTAAAAAAGTCTTACACTAACATACCAAGTGGAAAATTATTCATTTTTCTAAAACCAGTCATAAGTTCTTCATATCAGAGATGATGACTCAAACCAAAATGCTTTAAGCACCCCTAGTTAGTCACCAGGCCCTTTCTATTTTATCTTGTGGAGAACAGTTTCAAACATGTCATTCCAGAATATCAGTGATAGATTAGAATGTCAGAGCCAACTCAAATGCCAGATTTTAAACATTTCCTATATCCTTCAATAATGAATTAACTTTTTGCTTAATGACTAAAAGTTTAATTAATTTACTGAAAACAGGCACAACTAACCATTCCTTTAATTAAGAAAAACCATTAAAATCCACAATTACCTTTGAAACTGTTAGAAGTTTAAAAGTTACATTATTTTATAAATGCCTATCTTTAATCAAGTTTAAGAAAAATGACATAGCATTAAGTTTAAAATGACAGAAGTTATTTCAAGATTTCTTTTATGTGGTGAACATAGTATTTTAGCTCTCCTTTTATATTTCCCAAGAGACATATGGACTCAATGCATCCAAGATTAATACCATTAATTAAAAGCAGGCACTATTTACTAACCACAAGTTTGGGTGGTTTTGTTGTTTTTTCTTGTTCCCAAAGGTTCTTTTTCATATGCAGGAATGAGCAGGAAGGGGATTGCAACTCACTTGCACATATATATAAAAAATAAAAATTAAGCATGTTCACTTGGACAAATCTGATTTCACTTTTTATGAACGCGTTAGAACTGCTCATGAGCACAGGAGTGCAGCATTTCACATCTTTCAGTTTTCATTAGTAACTGAGATCTCACACTTTGTAATTTACCTCTTCCTTTTCCCAGACACCTGAATTTCTTCTAACTTGAAAAAGGGACTGGAAAAAAAAGCAAATAAGTATTCTTGTTATGTAGATATATTAAAGACCTGAGGTTAGCATTACATCCCCTACTCTGAGGTCACTATTTGCCAATTTACTGACATGTCAGAGCAGGATGTAGCATGGGCTCTACTAAAGTTGTAGTACAAACACAAGCAAGTGAAGTAATAGAAGCCAAAGACTATAAACCATAAGCCTTTTCTAAGACCATAAGCACAATAATTTTCTCCTTCTAACCACTGTGAAAAATCCTTCTATCTTCCAGTTACACTTGAGCTGCACAGCTACTGCTTTGTTAATGAGAAACAGAACTGAGTCCCCTGAAGCTTGAAAACAGCTGAGAAATCCCTAAAACCTGGGGAGGTTCAGCAGTCTATTAGACTGGCAGCTCCAGCAGCAGTAGCTGACAGCACCTTTTGGCACAGTGAGACACTCAACACTTCAACAACATGAGTGAACAAACGTCATCTCAGGTCACTCCTGAATCCTGGTCTGACATGAAGAGCTTGGGGGTGGTGTGAAAATATCCTAGTTTGATAGTCCTGGTAACACTATTTTAAAAACTAAATACTTTTTTTTTTTTTTTGGTCCAACTTTCAAGTATTCAGAGAGACATTGCCAAAAGAAATATGTCAGAAGTGTGTCAAGAATGCTACTGGTTAAAAGAATCGTGAGGGAGTAATTTATTTTTGAGAAATAAAAAAAAAAAAAACTAAGTTCCTATCACTTACAGAATGTGAGATGCTTCATCTGTTAAAATATAATGTGAAAAAAAAAAAAAAAAGCCTTTTCTTTGAAAATACCATTCGGTAACATTCCCTGAACTGTACATACAAGCCCACTGAACTGCTGTCAAAAATTGTCAGAAATTACCCAGAAAATAGAGCAAAAGTGAGATTACAAAGTTAGTTGTGGCTACCTAATTATATTCATTGTCAGTACAGTCAGGGGCTATCTACAAAACATAAAAAAGTTCCCATGTTTCCAGGTGAGTCAGCATTAACATGGAAGAGGATAATCACTGCAGATGAATGTCCAGTTTAGTGAGGCATCAGGGAAATGTATTCAGCATGGAGGAGCCTGCATTTGGGGATTTATTCCATCAGCCTTTGATGAAAGAAAGCAAACTCTGGGATTTGTAAGCAAAGCAGAGAGGACAAGAGAGGAGCTGCCTGGGATGCAGGGAGCCGTTGTTTTCTCTGCACCTCAAGAGGATGCTTGGACAGAAAATTGTAGAAAAGGCAACCAACTACAGTGTGAAGAATAACAAATATCCCTGCAAATCCTAAACCTGGAAAATAGACCATGAGATGTAGAGTTGATAGCAGTAAACTTAAGTCAAGAATAGCAATGTGGAGGACAGCAGCTATTGGGTTCATCCTTCAACATAAGAATCAGGAGCATTATATGAAACTACAAAAAAAAACCCAAACCTAAAACAAAGGTTGAAAGTCAGATGTGGAGTTCTTCACTCACTGGAGAGCTCAGCTGTACCCTGACTAGCCAACCAGTATTATTGCATTTCACACAATTCTTAAAGGTATCTGAAGATGTTCTTGGAAGAAGAATACAGGTCTTTAACTCCCTGAGCTGTAGATTGATAGACATTTTGAGAAAATTCTGGATTTTTTTTTTTTTTTTACCTGCTCTTATAGTACAATACTAGAAGCAGGACAGTATGGCAGATGAGACTGAATAATAATCTTAAAAATACTCAAAAATGAAACACAATAATAACTATGGATTAATTTATTCATAAGATTTTATTGTTGCATAAATATTCAGCAATCTGAAATTGTGAAATGCCTCAGCATGCAAGAAGGCATTAAAAACCTCCTAAGCTTCAGATGAGCTAAATTCCTTTGACACAGCAAGGCTGCAATAAGCAGATTTCTTTTCCTATGGCAATCCTTATAATCTAGTCCAATCTCAAGTGATAGCTAAGAGATCAATAGAAGCATTTTTAAAAAAAAATATTTCAAAAAAAAGCAAACTTTTAGAAAGCAACAGCAAAACACAACTGTGCAGATGTGTAAAATTAACAGTATAAACTCAGGAACCGAATCAGCCTTTTCTTTTTCCTCCTTGTAAAGCAAAATGCAATGTTATACATTTAAATCCATTTGGAGCTCTGTTTCTTTACCAAAAGATCTGTATCTGCATGAGTTCCATAGGTTGCCATGCTATTTTGTTGGATTAATGACAAAAACCCCATGCATGTATAATCAGGGTAATGTGGTAGCACATTTCAGTTTCTACAGGTCATTTATAATTTATGCAATTTGTTCCCTCTTTTTTAATGGCAACATTTTTCATCCAAAGTTGTGCTTCCCTCAGCTGCAAAATGGAGAGCCATTCATTTAATGTATGCAGATGGAAAACAGAAAAAAGGTCAGACAAATTACAGCCTTGTATTTGCAAGAAAAGTACAATTCCACAGCCTTTCCAGAGAAAACACTCAGAAATACACCTCAAAATATCAATTAGAACTACAGCAAAAAGATTTGTGAAAATTTTTACCCTATAATTATGCTGAAATAACTTGGAAAATAGTGCTACTTTCTTATATGGACTCCAGTGTCCATTCTGCTCATTTTTCATTAATTTTGGTCTCTGAAAAGACAAAAATAAAAGTACAAAAGCCACATTCAAGGTGAAAAACAACCTTCAAGCAAACACAAAACTTAAAGACCCAAATCTCAAAATCATGTGTATTGTACAATTATGAAACATATTTTGAGGAAATATTACATTTTAAAGACATTCTAACTAAAGAGTAATAAAAACTTCTAAAAGGTCAAATTAATGACCAAATATTTTCCTTCTTCAGTTGTAAAGGCTAGTTCAATATTACTGAAATAAACTAAATACTAGGTTAAATTTTTATAATTGCATCAACACAAAATACTTTCACTGATTTTATGCTCAATCTGGATATTATTAAAGAGGATCAATACCAGACTTTTTTTTTTCTTTTGAATAACTTTTAATGGCTTTATCAGAGCTGGCAACTGGTAAAGAAAATTACCTGGATACATATTTGTTATATTAACAAATGAATAATGTGAAGGAAGAGATATCTGTTTTTTCCCTAAAGCATTTTTGAAAGGCTTGGTTCAAAATTGTTAATGGAACCCAATAATTTCCATTTCACTTATAAAACTCAAAAATTCTAGTCCTGTATTTGTCTATAAATATACACAAGAGATTTTTCCCCCCCTAAATAGAGCACAGCTTTTCAAAATTGCAAAGCCAATTTTAAATCTTTCTGTTTGACTCCTTATTCAGTGGAACACACTGGAAGGATTACAGGGCAAATCTGTCCTCATTTAGAGCCAAGTTTCTCAGTCACCTTGCAGAGAGCATTGTTACTAATATAGTTTTGGTATCTATTTGCAGTGGATCAGCTTTTAGAAATCCAGTGGTTTGATTATGTTCAATGACCTTCTCAGAGAAAGGCATACACGTGCCTTCAATCAAAAGTTTCTCTTTTTTAATATATCCTGTTCAATTCCAAGGAGATAGAGAAACAAAGGGAAAAAAAAGTCATCATGAAAGAGTAGCCTATTTTAGAAAACTGAAGTTTCTGCACTTTTTTTTAGAATAGACTATATTCTTAAGTTCATGAAGTCTAAGAAAAGGGTATCTCTACAAAACCTAAACTATAAAGAAAGTTAAGCAGTAAAATGAGCTAAAAACACACTAGAATCTGCATATTTATTAGCATAGCACTACTGAGCACTTGTCAGCAAAACTGCTTCTGTTTAAATCTTGCATATCATACTTTTAAATTTTACTGGTTGCATTTAATGCAAGATTTGTGACTTTTTTGGATTACAGCACCAGAATGGTGGTGTATGCAATGGTAAAGTAACTTCATTTAAAGGTCAAAGCTGCATTTCTGGGCTCATAGAATTCTGCTACACTAGAAGTCGAACAATATTTTCATCACAAGAAAACACCTCCTGCCAATTCCTGACCATACCTTTGAAACTATTCAATTTCCTGAAAAAGTGCATTTCATGTCAATTTTCTAAGTGATTCAGATGAACAGAAGCACAAGAAAAAATATCAACAGCATTCAAAAATTTCTTGGATGAATTAACTCAATAGATACATATTTGCTTCTCATGAAAAAATTATACATATATGGGGAATGAATTCTGTTTCAGCATTCTTCAAAATAACAGCGTAAAATAAATTTTCCCATGTCTCAGTTGAGGGTGGTGATACTCACCACCATTATCTCTGGTGCTCAGTCATAAAACCATAGTGCAATGCTAAGTTCCTAAGTAGTCCTCCTGTTATATTATTTCATGAAAAAGCTTCACATTCAGTGAGTTTGACAATATGTGTCTTGCTCTCATGTTTAACATATTAATTTTCCAAAGATTATGTAAGCTAAAATCCCTGGGAACTTAAAAATGCATCTCAGCAAGCACTTCTCATTTTTAATATTTCAAAGATATTTCCATTGCCATGTACAGAATTTTGTTTTCTGCTGTTCTGTTAAAAATTTCATGACATTATGCTTTGTTCAGAGAAGGGCAAGAGCATCAAATGGATTGAACCCTATCTCTTATGATCTCTTATTCATAAATGGGGTGAGATATAGGGATTTCTTTTCTATTTCCTTGCTACTATGTAGTTGTAGAATATGGTATGAGACACAGGGCTTTTTCTGTAAAAACAGATATAATTGTGAGACAAAGTGGGTCCTTGAGAGAACAGGAGGCCTGTGTTATAATGGGTGGATCTGAAGGGATCCTGCCTTTCCAGTTCTCTGAACTCCCAGGATCAGCAGAGTCATTAACATTGCCATTAGGCTGCAAGCAGATAACATATTCTGTGAAAGAGCTCATCTCTTGCAGAGTATAATGCATGTATTCTGGACTTCAAGATAAAAAACGTGTAGCAGGCTGATGGAGGGAATGTCAGAACTCATTTGCTTCGCCCAGAGCAGAACTGTGGAACTATCAGGAATAATTCTGCAGTTGAGCCCCTAATGGGCGCCATATCCAGGGGTAGCAGGACAGGCAGCACTGTGCCAGAGAAATCTGGACATCTATAAATCTGAGCTCTCAGCTCTTTTCTCTTCAGAGGGAGAAAAGTAGATTGAAAACAACTAAAACAAGAACAGGCAGCTGTGGAAGTCAAGGGCTCCAAAAAGCAGAGCTGGGAACTCTTCCTCCTACAGAAAGTCTCTGTGATTTCTTGAAATGGCAAAATATCTTTAATTCAACAACTAACTGATAGCATGCAAAGAAACTATGGAAATTGATCTGATATAACTGAGTGATGTTTCAATCTGCTGATCCATGGCTGATTAAATATTCATGATGTTTTTGTGGGTTGCATTGAGCGTCTTAATAAAATCAATTCATTAACTATATCAATAACAATTGTTAACAGGGTAAATGCCATTTGAGACAGTAGCAAAACATGTGACTTTATAGCAGCAGTTAAAGGACTGGGGACTTTTTAAGGATTCACATTAATTATGTTAGTTCCTGAGATTTAGTTTTTTATATAGCAGCAAGTTATTTTCAAAGTAAATTATGACTAGACTTTCAAATTGAAAAATAACATCCATTTGTTCATGTACAATATTTTCTAAATGTTTTTCAATTCTTTTGTGAAGTATGCCTTTTTATATTTCATTAGGCCTCCCATCTACATTTTCCCTCATCAAATATGCTAAAATTTTGTTCATTTTTGAGAAGCTTAGCCTCCCTTTTGCCTTCCTATGCTTTATATCACTTGAGAGGATGAACATGGGTATTAAACACATTGTTTGAGCTCATTGTGGATCAAACTGTATGCCCTATGCATATTGGAAATTTAGGTCACCTCACAGCCACAAGTCCCAAGGGGCCTTTGGGACAGCTGTAAAATACTGTAAAACCCCATTTCCAGCACAAGGGAAAAGTCTGGAAAAAGGCTGCCAGAAGGGCTGAGTGGGAAACTGCTGCACAAAGGTTGTCCTAAGCAAGTGTCAACACTTTTCACTGCCTCTTGTAGAAAGAGAAACACAAAGTGACCATGTTGGAAAGGTAAAGATATTTCACTCTCATATCCTGAGAGACTTTTACCCAATCATCCAGTATTTTTAACAATTATTTCAGTGCTCTTCAAAGGGAAACTCCTTTCAAAGGGAAACAAGCTTTCTTGGTTTTTTAATGACTGCTGTGCTAATAAAACACAGATATGTACCCCAGGAATTATTCTTAAGACTAAGTAGAAGAGTAGTCCAAAATTATGATTCAAAGGACAGAGTAAATAAAGCTGATACAGTGCTCAGCTTCACCTGCAAAGAACTAAATCTCAAGAGTTTCTGTTGTCACAGTGGGGCAGTTTCAAAACAAAATCCCATACAATTTAATCATGGTTTTAAGAAGTTATCCCTAATTTCCAGCCAGCCCACCACAAGTACTATTTATAAAGTTCATTTACCTCATTCATGTGTATAAAACAATATGAGTCAAATGAGTTTCTGTTGCATGAGAGCACACATATAGTAGAGAAATGAAATGATTTGATTACTACCATTGGCCAGCTAAGTGGTGAACTCTTCTAATGATAATTCATTGCTATATCCATACTATTGCTACTCTGATTTTGTCCATGTCAAAAACTGGCTTTTTAAAAATAAATATTTACTTATAAATATTCATAGTCTGGGATAATTAATGCATAAATTTGAATGCAGATTGGTAAACTGTAAAGTTAAGCATAAAATAAAAACCAGTTACTTCTTTCCAATCTGCCTAGCATAAAAGTTTCATTAAGCTAGGGCAGTGTATCAGAGTTCCTTCCACATCAGTTCTTGGATTTTGCTTTACTTGCTTTTTTTATGAGGAAAGAAAAAGGAGAAATAAGATGCTCAGCAGTTCATTAATATAATTAAATTAGTATCACATTGTAGTTTTAATAAGTAACCACAACTCTAATCATTAATTTATTACAGGTAACTAACACTTTCTTTTTGAATAAAGGTGAAGGAAAATTAAAACTGAAGTATTTGCTTAGTATAAAAGTACAATCACTATTTTGGAAATATAAGTACTTTAAAATATAACTGTCCCTGTGTTACCAAAGAGTTTCAGGGTTGGGTTTTGGGTGTTTATTTGGGTTTTTTCTGGTCAGTTGGGTGAGGGTGGGAGGTGTATGTTTGTTTTTCTTAAGACTTATAAATCAGTTTGGACTTTGAATATACTGAATATGAATACATTGATTGTTGTAAATTTCTTATTTGTTCAGCACTGATCTTCAGAAAACACATACTACTTTTCTTCTTCTACTCCCCTAGGGATACATTTCTAAGAGTTAAAATCTCGCTGAAAATGATATCTCATTATCCAGTGATTAAAGTTATGTGACATTCCAGAGTTACAGAGCTGGTCACAAAATGTTAGTAGGAGTGCTCTAAAATATACTAACTGTTTCAACATGAAAGATTTTGATGTAAAAACTTGGTTTATACTCACTATGACATCTAAAGAATAAAAAAATATACATAAATTATCATGATTTCTTGCATGTGTTGCCAGTTGAGTAAGGAGGAATTATGATGGATAGGCATCAGTTCTTGTACTGTCATGTTTCTGTCACTTATCTTGCCAAGAATTATAAGTTTAGACAGGGAATATTTGTTTTATCTTCAAAAAATATGTATTCAGTTACACAGAGGACAAAGTTAGATGTTTTATTCTCTCAGGAAATTAGAGAGACTTGTGACTGACTTTGTTTTGTTTAGTCAAATGTCTCACTAGTGTCGCTGTTTTATTAACTAATTATGATAAAACCAAGGGACTACTTGTCTAAATAACACAACAAGTTGGGGTTTATTTGGGTGATTTTAAACATAGCATAACCTGAATTTATTAAATTTTTACTACTTATACTAAAAGCTCCTAATTACTTACTAGTGGCATAGTTTTATTATCTTTCTTGCTTTGTAGTTCTTTTGCTTCTTCCCCTTACAAAATGTCATTATTTCAAACCAGCACCTCTTGGAATAACTCTGCCATGAAAAATGATTAACAGGGCAAATTGGTTTAGCAGGACAGAAAAGATTCATGGAGAGATTTGCTGGGCTGCAGGGCTGGGTTAGGATGGGACGATGCTAATTCTGCTCCATTCTGTCACTAATGCCCTGAGCCCCAGCCAAAACACAGGGTCTACAGCTTGTGAGGTTCTTCTCAAAAACCAGTTTTGCTATCAAAGGAACTTGCCCTACATCTGCAAACTTGACATGAAGGAAAGTTGACTATTCAATTAACAGTATTACTGATGGAGTGAACATCTTTTTTCATCTACCACTGGGGTCAGAACTTTTTAGCAGGTCATGGAATTTGGCATGACACACCTTTTCCAACTGCATTGCAGGCATTTCCTAGATCTGTATTTTCAGAAAAAGTCTCAAATCTTGCTTTAGCACCTATGTCATCGTAACATTTGCCTTTCTTCCACACTGTGAGATACCAAAGGCAATTTTATTTTTATTGACAGATCTAAAGACAGAGTGCTTGCAAAAGAAGAGTAGCTGTCAACTGCCTAATTTGAGTCATCACTCATTTTGCAGTATTTTTCACTAAAGAATAAGAAACCATCGGGCATCCTGTATCACATCTTGATAAACAAAAAAAATTTGACACCAACTCTTTATGTTTAAAAAAAACCAAACAAACATACAATTTCACCAGTACTCAAGCAAATTATTTAAAGAGAATACAAGCACCACTTACATTTGGAGATGATTTATCACATTATGTACCTTGCAATATCTGTGTAGTTACTTCATGGCTTACATTTGAGCATAGAACAGACCCAGTGGCTTTCAGGGCACTAGCCACTGTATCTGAAGTTAAATACCTGTTCACAACTTTGCAAAACTTTATATTAGCCCATCCTATCTTCTACCAGCTCTTGGGACAGAGGAGTCACAGAACAACAATTTGTGATTTTCTGTATGTGCATAATGATATAGATCTGCCTGGAGGGCCCAGGAATTGCTGTTTCCTCTACTTAGAAATGTTGGAGGTTCCTTCCACTTTTTACAGCTGCTCATAAATTCAGTATTTATAAGGGACACTCAGCTGCTTCTCTAAAAATGTGAATTAAGCACTGCACTTCAGAATCACTTCCAGATTCAAACAGAGCATTTTGATCATCTTTGAATTTGTTTAGCTTTCTTAAGTTTACTGTGACCATTTAGAATTATAAGTTAACTTTAAAATTATCAATCCTTAAATGCTGTATAATAAGCTACAGCCAAAAATTGCTATTTAAGTTTTTTTTTTTTTTGACATACCATTTCCCCTCATAAATATTCCAATATATGCTGAAAATGCTACAGCTCTGAGATAACCACTTTTATAATTTTGCTATTATCCTTAGTCTTTGTCTCGTTCTATGAACCTTGGGTATGATTTACATTTCCTTCTATTTAACATATTCTAGAAAGGTATTAAAGCTTAAAATAACACAAAATAGTATAATAAATATTTCTAATTACTTTATTGTGTTGTTATCAAATAATGTTTTATCAAGTTAATTAAATATAGTGAAATGTAAGCAATTATTTAGCTTCCTAAAGATACAGGAGATAAAACATCTGAACTGGCTCATTATACTAACTGAAAGCTGAACATAAGAAATAAAAATCATACTCTTTTCTTTACAAATTCTACTTTAAGAATGAATCATAAGTCCAGTAGGGGAAAAAAATCTCATATTAATTGACCTATATTACATTTTTATAGTTGGAGCCCCAACCCACTACTTCCCCTAGCATGAAGGCAATTTATTTAAGGCAATTCATTATCTTTAAATCTGAACTAAATCCCTGTTTTATTTTATTATTAAAAAAAGTGCAAAACATTAGTCAAGGACTCATAAGATAACTACACTGTAGAAACAATACATTTGGTAATATACATGGGATTATTCCAACAAATTTAGCCCTAATACTATGAAATTTAAGATAGAGTATGAATGCTTATTTCACTGAAACACTCAAATAAATTAATAAGAACATTTTTGTGTTTACACTGCCTTGATTCAACATTCCTGTAGGCAATTTTCTGTGTCAGCCACCTCACTGTTTCTGAGGAAAGTGGGGAAGATTAGTGGCCCCTTCCCCCCCAATGCCAATTTTTGATTGCTAGTACAAGGGATTTGCCCCAATAGAAAATGTCTGATGTAAAGGCACCTTCCTTTCTTTAGCATGTAACTTAAGTAGAACAGAATCAATATTAAACATAAAACCAAATAAAAATAAAAATCATCAATATATTTTAGGACAGGCATGCTGTGAAGCTGTCAAACAAATTATGTTAATTACTGACCATCTAATTTTTAGATCAGAGAATTCTTGTGAATACTTTTTATACATACACTGCTCAGTAACATCAAAGGGTAATCACTGTGATGAACTGTAAAAAATATTTTAGATGAGAGTAAAATGAGATATAGTTAAATTTCACACCCTATTTCTGTGAACATGTGTGAAGCACAGAGGTTGTTTAGGGCACTGAACTGGCTGTAGGCTTGATCTCAATTTCTTCTCTTCTAACTTGATCTTTTCCTTCCCCTTGCTTTCTTGTCACTGTGTTGCAGAACTGCAGCCTTGAGTGAACCAAAACACTTCAGTTTGCATAGTGACAACATTATGCCAAGGACTGGATTTAGCACCATGCCTTTAAATTTATATCTAGTATTCATTTCAGGACTATCTGTAATAAATCCCTAAATAGCTAAAAAACAAATCAATACTTTTTTCTGGCTCATTTCTTCTCCAATTATCAGCAAGTACTGAAGCAAAGCATGGATACTAATTAAGGAGAAAAAAAAAAAAAAAAAAAAAAAAAAAAAAAAAAAAAGAGAGAGAGAGAAATAATGCAAATAAACACAAATTCCTGAAAAGAGAGAAAGCAACAGGGGCAGCAGCCAGAGGTCACTCCTCTTCACCCCAGATACACTGAGCAGCAAAAGCAGTGGGTGGCAGAAATCAGAAATGCTTTTCTGGTTTAGGTAGCTCTGTATCCAGCATTATGTGGAATGGCAGCCAGCATAAGCATGATGCTTGTAGGACAGCACAAGAGCTAAACAGAATCTTATCTCTTGTATATTATAGTTTTTAATTCAAGAAATAATCATCCCTAAAACATCTGTTAGTAGCTTACTAGCACCCACCCTGTTGTGCTCATTAGTGTGACAATAAAAGTACTATATCCAAAACTTAGTGATCAACATAAATATATGTTTGGCTCTGACACTAAAAAATTTGCAGAAACATAAAAAACACCCCCAATCTATCCCATCCTTCAGCACTCTGGCAGATGAAAAGCATGCCTGAAATTCATTTGAAGCCACAATTAATAGTGCAAACACCAGCAGAAGGGAGGAGGGCCTTTCCAGCAGGGCACACCCCATCCTTGAGCACCAAATATCAGTAGGGAAGCCCTGATTTACACCAGCTGGAAATTTGACTCAGCATGTCTGAATTAGCCAGCTCCCTGTTGCTGGTCAACTGAGACAAAAATCCTTGGTTCATATCAACAACTGCTTTTCTTAGCATGACTCCATATGTCCTTTAAAAATGGATTTTGCTCTGATGCTGCTGTGGGAAATTCCCTCTGACCTATGAAAAAGTGCATTGGCCTCTCAGATGAAGTCTCCTTGTTCTTAATAGGAAACATCAGCTGCACCACTCAACAACTGAAAGGCATTTGCTCCTGTGCACGTAATCCTATTGTTCAGTTGACTAGAGGAGTAATAGATTTTCTATGTTTCCTTCCCCTTGTATCTAACTATTGTTGTGGCTCACAAGAAAACAACTCATTTGGAAAACAAGTAGAGCATAATAATTCCCAAACCTTCTGTTTTCCTTCAGCTCTGTACTTTCCCTACATAGCAATAGCTACAATATTAAATTCACCTCTTAAAGCAAAAGAAAACAAGCAAGCATATCCCCAGAAAATATATCTAGGGTAATGAAATCCATATGCAAACTATGGAATCTGTGCAACAGAGAATTTTCTAAGGACCCCTTTGGATCTAATACATGTCAGAATGACCTCATCAACAGACTAAAGCATCTTTTTAAGTGGGGAGGAGCTTTTTGGCTTTATTATAATATAAATATGGCATATAATCTTTCTTTCCTGCACACTCCTCTCAGAATTGAGCCAAGTTAACATCGTGGCTGTGTCAGCACCTCCACTCTACATCTTTGTTTTGGTAAAAAGGGGAAAGGAGACAGCTTCAGCTTCCTCCATCATACCCCGATCACAGGTTCACTTTCTGTCCATTGTGGAAATTAAGCATGCCTCAACTGCAAAATGCTTGTGTTCAGAGTGGTCATTTTACCCTTTTTCCACCTGAAGGAAATACATCTCGAGTGCACTCAGACTGTGCTCAGCTCCAAGGTCAGGCACAAAGCAGATCTGCACCTTTCAGCAAACCCAGCTGCTAATGTAGCCACACTCTTCATGAGCCAATGAATGGATTAAAGTCTAACAACAATGTTAATATCTAGAAAATAAGTGTTAATAGCAGATCAGCCCTACAAATGTCCAATAGCGCTTTGAATAATGATAAGAACATTTCTTTACTCTTACCTACACGTGATCAAACATAAGGTAAAAAAGATTTTCTATGGGAGTAAGCACATTGTAAATAACTTCTCCTGTTCCATGTTTACCAGTACCTTGGCTAATCAGTGTTTGTTCTTCATGCAGAAGATGGATAAATGTGTGCATACTCAGGCTACACCACCCAGAGTTGCAGCTCCATTCAAAGCTGACACACATCTCAATAAGCTCAACAGCTCTTACATCCTTACAGACTGGAAACTTAGATTAGAAAGAAGCAATCCTTAGCACCTCACTGTATGGCTCTGCCTCATGTATTTATGGATAAATAACATCCTTGTCAGTACTCTGCTTCACTCTGCTCTTGAGGGAAAATACAGATGGTCACAGAAGGTAGAAAGCAATGTCACCCTGTACTCTGAAAGTGCTTCTAAAAGGAAAGTCAAGGGTTTTTTTCAATTACTCTGTCCTCTCAGTCATTCAGAGCACATCAACAGGAAAAGAATGAGGGGGGCAGAGATTCTGTAACCTACTGATCCTTTTCCCTTGCTGATTGTCCCAAGGTGGCAGAGCCCACATAGAAGAGTAAATCAGGGTGCTATTTAACATGTATTTTGGAATTTGCATACAGATGTCTCTGTCTGCTAATTAGTAAATGAACAAATGAGCAAAGAATTTTGCTTCATAGAAATTTGTGTTGTTCATTCAATCGGTGTGGGTTAATTTAAATTATTTGCCTGTTCACTGAATGCTGGTTTATATGCTGGAATATAGACCATAAAAACAATAGGACCATCACAATGAGATCACACTACAGTATGGGGCTTCTTGAATCTTTGATAAGTGTAGAGAAAATTGTATGCATGTGAGAACAGCCCAACCTTGCTACATTATTTAACCACACTTTTTTTGTATTCTTATCAATGCAAAACTGGATGAAAAATAAGGCAGGGAAACAGTGCAGACCTTAAATTTCACAGCTAATGCTATGCTATACTATGTCATTGGACATAATGCACTGTATTTTATCTAACATTTTTGGTTTTTAGAATTTGAGAAATTTTTACAATTGTTTACTGCAACAAGAAATTTGAAATCTTGAATTAGATTTTATTTATCCAGAAGAGGTCTAGTTCTAAGTTTGTATATTCTAACAAGGCAGAAGTGCTCTGAGCCACCCAAAATATCTGGAAGAATCCCTGAACAACAGCAAATTCCTATGTCCTCCTCTCTCACTTACTACAGTGCACATTTGGGTCACGTTTTCTTGGTGTATATTCTCAACAAGAGATACAGGACATGGGTTCAGAACAAGCTGTGTTCCTTTAAATCTTTCTGCTGTCATCTCTCCTTGTGCTCCCTAATGGCAAAGGTCCATAGCTAATTGTATGTAGGTGTACTTCCAGTGAATTACTTGACCCTCCTCCCTACAAATTATTCTCCACTCACACATCTTTCAAAGCACTAATTCCCCTCATACCAAAGCAAACTCCAATTTATACCTGTTCAGCATTTAGACTTTAAAAAGTGCAATGTGAACACCTGTTTTAGTTGATAGCCATCTGTTTTCTCAAGAAATCAAAACCTTAATAACATGGAATTAGCAGATGGAGAGTGAGGCCTAGACTGAGCAAGTTACTGTGTGTGTCAAGATAACATAAAAAGTGATCTTTTTAATGAATCATTCACACCCTCCATTATTCTCTTTTCATATATCTGGGCTGATAACCCATCACCATTCATTTGCTCCTTAAGGGACTTGCCATTCAAAGGCAATTGAAGATCTTTTAGGATTTGGCCCACGCTAAATGGATAATTAACTATTGAGAATGCTGCCTGAAATAGGCAATTTCAGCAAAATCCCTGTGGCCAAATTCTAAAACTAACTGCACAAAGATTTTAGCAGGAGCACAAAATTGGGTGTGGATGTTTATATGTGTCTGTAAAAAAAAATAGTTCAATAGTCTAATATATCAGTACACTGCAACTATATTTCTAAAAGAAATGTCTTCAAACCTGAAAACATTATAAGAAAATCTGCAAGCAGACATTTTTTTCTTTTCTTTCTATATCTGTCACTGCTTCTAGGACATGAAGCTCTCCCCTGCAGAAGCAGAGTTTTGGACTGGAGCAGTGTGTGCTGGGCACACAGGAAGGTGACAGGAGTAGCCCATGCACAGTGTGGGCCAGTGACAAGAGGAATGTGGCCAGTGCCACCAGAGCCATTTCCTCCTCAGTGCAACAGCTGGGAACTGGGACCACATCCTCACATCTGTGCAGTCTAGTCCAAACAGCCATTCAACTTTTCCTTTATTAAAGTGCCTTCAGAAAAGTTCCATCTAGAAAGAAATTTGGGCAAAGTATTGATTCACCTTTTCTGGATGCTGAAGTAAATGCTAAATAAGTTGGAGCAGCTGGCAGAATAGGTAGAAACCAAGGCAAACTTGAGTACTGTGCTAAAATTGTGTTCTCTGCAATCTTTAGAACAGTGAAACAGATCCTACAGCAAAAACTGAAGCTTTTGATAGATTTTAAAATCTATAATGATAATGATACTCACTCTGTTAAGCTAGGTCAACTGTAAAAAAAATAGCTTGTTAAACTTCCCACAGAGTATTTAATTTCCAAAACACTATAAATTTCAAACTGCTTCTACTCCAGGACTCAATTAGCATTTGAGTACTTGACTGTCCTCTAGATTCCTGTATCCAGTTAAGTCCAGTTAAATTCTGCACAACACAACAAAATAACAGTTATCAGCTCAGAAAACTAGGACATGAAAAAGAATAGGAACATAATGCATGTAAACACCACTTTCAAAAACACTCTAACAAAATTGATTTTTTCCAATTTTAAAAGCGTCTAGCAAAACGACCTTCCTTGCCCCACCAATGTTTTCACTTATGAAAAAACCTTAGGTAATTAGAGCATTCTAAAACAATTTGCAGTTTCTCAGTGGCATATACATTTCTAAATTATCCATTTGGTTTTTGTTAATTTACATGTCTGCCGAATTTCACTGCATCCTAATCTGTTGGGCTTGTGGTCCACACTTAGCCATTAACACCATTTAACAGTTGTTAAATAGTATTATCGCCTGTTGTTATCCCGATGTAGATTCAATTCCACTGTTAATTGCTCTCAACGTGCTGCTCATAAAACCATCCCATGCAATATTCTGTGCTCTCTGCTTGGAGGATATCTAAAGTGAAATGGACTGTATGGTGGTGTCTCAGTAGGGAAATTCAGTTTAATGAAAAAGCCATACACTTAAGAGAGTTATGAACTGAGTATTGACGTGGTCCCTTTTTTTTTTTTTGAAACGTCATAAGAATTATAAGGCAGATTTAGGGTGACTGGTCAAAGTAGGAGTTTTGTTTCAAGCCAGCAGTGAAAATGCCCATTTGCTTTTCAGTGATGTGTTAGGTGGTGTCCACACAATCTATTCGCACAACATTTCAAGAATTGAATGGTTTGAACCCGAAATACACCTCATTTCACCTATTTTTTTTTTTTAATTATTATTATTATTTGAAATCAAATTTCATGCACTTACTGCTGGGTTAGAATGGTGGTGTGGTCTCCAAGTAGGTCAGTGCCCACAGCTGGAGACCAACACCTCCTGTACCATTATGAGAAGGAGCTGCACCAGTGCAAGAGCAAAACTTCAGAAAGGAAGAGCAAATCTACCATGTGAATAGAAAGTAATTTTTTTTTTTCATTCTACACAGCTAAACATTTGATCCTGAGCTTTGACCAGAATGTGGGAATTAATGGTCTTTCTTTAAA